>NC_050464.1:2139351-2357515 GCF_903995425.1 Onychomys torridus | reverse complement strand
AAAATTGATGGCTTGTGAACTACAGAACGAGTTCTCACGTCTCGTCTTCCTGGTGCTGGAGGTTGAACGGAGGGCCCGGTGCATGCTAGGCAAGTGCTCTACGGTTAAGCTGTGTCTGTAGTCTTGCAAGGCTCCTGAGGCTGACCTGGAAGTTTCTGTAGCTCAGGTTGCTCTCAAACTCCTCATGATCTTCCTGCTCCTGCCCCTGGGTGCTAGGGTTACGGGAATATGCTACCATGCCTGGCTTTTCCAATTTTCTTAGGGCCTCAGGTTGTAGATTCAGTGGAGTTACGAGAGAGGGTTAACTCACCCGTGTGCCTGTGCTCTGTAGGATGGCCACCCAGTACCGGAGAAAGGTCAGCTGTGGGCCAATTCCAGAGGGGAACTGATTCACCTTTGCATCAACTCCTATGCCAAGGACCCTCCCTAGCAAATTGTCTTTTTAAATTTTCCAACATGGAAAGAGGGTTGTAGTATGAATCCTAATTGGTCTTAATAAGAAAAACCCAGAGCCAGATATCTGGGTAAATGCTGAAAGATCCGAGAGACAAAGGAGCAACCTTTTACCTCAGTAACTTCTCCTGCCTTATAGTCCTCTCTTTGCCCAGCCATATCACTTCCTGTCTCCGCCTCCCTAGTGCTGTGATTAAAGGCATGTGCCTCCCAAGTACTGGGATCAAAGGCATGAGATTGTAAGTGCTGGGATTAAAGGTGTGAGTCTCTACCACCTGGCTCTTTTAGACTGGTTCAGTCGTGTATAGTCTAGGGTAGTTTGGGACTCCTGATCTTCCTGCTTCCTCCTCCCGACTGCTGGGATTGAAAGTGTGTGCCACCACTGCCTGGTCTCTTTGGTTAACTAGTGCCTAGCTCTGCTCCAGGCAAACTTTATTTGTTAGAGCACAAACAAAATATCACCACAAAGGGTGATGTGGGGCAGGGTGGTGGTGGCACACGCCTTTAATCCTAGCACTCGGGAGGATCTCTGTGAGTTCAAGGCCAGCCTGGTCTCCAAAGCGAGTTCCAGGAAAGTTGCAAAGCTACACAGAGAAACCCTGTCTCGAAAAACCAAGAAAAAAAAAAAAAGGGTGATGTGGGCAAAGCTGTTTAATTTTGGTGGTCAGGAGATAGTGCCCG
This sequence comes from Onychomys torridus, assembly GCF_903995425.1. Classification (NCBI taxonomy): domain Eukaryota; kingdom Metazoa; phylum Chordata; class Mammalia; order Rodentia; family Cricetidae; genus Onychomys; species Onychomys torridus. Next base: position 2,356,381 of record NC_050464.1, on the reverse strand, counting down.
AAATTTGAGGGGGATAAAATGAATGCACTGGGGCTGGAGAGATGGCTCAGTGGTTAAGGGCACTGTCTGCTCTTCCAGAGAGGTTCTGAGTTCAGTTCCCAGCAACCACATGGTGGCTCACAACCATCCATAATTTGATCTGGCACCCTCTTCTGGCCTGCAGGCATACATGCAGGCAGAACACTATACATAATAAATAAATATTTTAAAAAATGAATGTGCATTTCTCTGGTGTCCATTCTGGTGTCGTGCACTGGTGCAGCAGAGGTAAGGTCCCAACCAGAAGAAGCTGCCATTATTTGTCTGTGCCATTATTTGGCCCTCTCCAAGTGCGGGCTGCTGCCCAGCGTCCACCTGTGAACCTGGTCATGTCCTCATCCCTCTGCAAATGCCTTGTTAATCTTTGAATCACCGGGGACTGACTGGACAGCTGAATCTGGAAGAAAGGATGCCCTTGCACTTCTTGGGTCAGGTCAGAGCTGACTAGTCACTTCCTTCCTTCCTGTCTGCTGCAGGAAGCCAGCTCCCTTGTCATGAGGATACAGAAGGTCTCCGGAGAAACTCACATGGCGCAGGAAGTAAAGTCTGCTGCCAACAGCTAGCTGCCACTTGCTCTACACATGAGCGAGCCATATCAGCAGTGATTCTTCTAGAACAGACCAAGGTTCAGGATAGCTATGGCCACAGCTGATATCTTGACCAAACCCTACAGAGACCTGGAGCCAGGAAGTTCAGCTAAGATCTGCCTGGAGTTCTGACCACAGGAATACTGAGATAATGTTTTGTTGTTGTTTGTTTGTTTTCATTTTTATATTTGTTATTTATTTACTTATTTCATTTTGAGACAGGGTTTCTCTGAATGTAGCCCTGGCTACCTTGAACTCACAGAGATCCTCTTGCCTCTCCTCCCAAGTGCTGCCTGGCTGTTTGCTGTTGCTTGTCTTTAATCTTTAGATTTGGTTATTTATTTGTATGTGCATGAGTCGTGGCCTGCATTTATGTATGTGCACCACATGTGTGTCTGGTACCCACAGAAGCAGAAGACGGTTGTGAGCCACCATATGGGTTCTCTGCAAGACCAATAGGTGCTCTTAACTGCTGAGCCGTTTCTCCAATTGGAGAGAGAATATTTATTGTTATAGTAAGTCACTCACTTTTGTGTGTGTGTGTGGGGGGGGCGGGGGATAATGTGCTACACAGCAATGAATAACTAATGCTGAAATGGAGGTGTTGTATTCTGTTTTGTGGACAATGGGGCAATCGATTGTAAAAGATGAAAAGCCAAGGCTAGGGTGGAGTCTGTGCATGTCAGGGTTGTCAGGAGGAAGGGTTAGATGCAGGGCGTAGCTCAAGCGTTCCCTGTAATAGTGTGGGCAGAGACCATGGAAAGCCCGTGTAGTGCAAATGGAAGCCATGTGAGGTCGAGGGCAGAGGTAATCCGAAGGAACAGGAAAGGTGCCTGTTAGGTTTCAAGCCCAAGAAGAGTAGTTTTAGCTGAGCTTTGTTGCCCTTGTGTTGATAAAACTCCAACCATATGTCTGTGGGCATGGAGAGTTAGGGTGTTATGGGTCTAGAGCTAATGTAACCTTGGGCTATGTAACCCTTTAAAAAGTCAATCTAGCTGGGTGGTGGTGGTGGTGGCGGCGGCGGTGGCGCACGCCTTTAATCCCAGCACTCAGGAGGCAGAGGCAGGCGGATCTCTGTGAGTTCTGGGCCAGCCTGGTCTAAAATAAGATCCAGAACAGGCTCCAAAGCTACACAGAGAAACCCTGTCTCAAACAACAACAACAACAACAGTCAATCTAATTACCTGCCTGTGTATCTGACAACGTTCTTGTCCCAGGGGCCAACACCTGACTTCTTCCTCAAACAGGAGGCCCCTTCCTAACCCTGTAACACCCCACATTCAGCTTAGAAGAAGGCAGACTTGAGATGACATTCATTACCCCTCATCTCTTCCTCTACCTCCCTTTTCTAAAAGAATTATTCTCATTTCATTTTCACATAAATAAAAAGGCTGAGTAGGTAAGAACCCCAGACCTAATGCCGCTCAGGTTGCACCCATCTACAGTCCTCTACCCTCAGAGAGGATTCTGGTATTCCTACTGCCACGGGAGAGACACCTACCTACCAAGAGCCTGTCTATGAGTTTATTTTATTTTATTTTATTTTTATATGCATTGGTGTTTTGCCTGCATGTGTGTCTGTGTGAGATGTCAGATCTTGGAGTTACAGACAGTTGTGAGCTGCCATGTGGTGCTGGAAGAGCAGTCAGTGCTCTCAACCGCTGGGCCATCTCTCCAGCTCTTGTCTATGAATTTTAAACAGACTGCCTGGAGAATCAAAAGGTGGCACATCACCATCCACACAATGGGCACACCTCAACTAGACGGGTCATCCTCTCTACGTCTCCCACATCCTCTGAAATTCCTTCTCTGGAATTTCCTCTTCTCTCCCTGCCACCCGGCAATTAGGGACAGCCTGACTGCAGGCTAGGACTGTGAAACATCCTTCCTCTGATACCTGTAAGAAGATGGCCTCAGAGATGCCTCAGCAGTTAAGAGTGATGATGCCAGGTTTCTCCCCCAGTACCCATGTGGTCAGGTGCCTGCAGCTCTGTGGATCTGACTCCTGTAGACTCTGAGCACCTGGGAAACCTGAGAATTTTGAGAGCAAAAACCAGTTTCTCAATTTTGAGGCAAATTTGAAGCAAGCTTTAAGTACTGGCCAGGATGATGAATTCTGGCCAGGTCCATTTGGGGTTCCCAGAAAATGCCAATGAGTCATGTTTTGCAGAGGCTTAAAAAGGCAAAACCACAAGGCCACCGTATTTCCCATCAGGTCCAATCAGGGGTAAGGATACATCCTGACATTATTTCCTGCTTATGTACACGCCTGCCCACATTCAATCAAACACATCCAGGGCAAATAACTTATTTAGGGGAGTGAAAATATGTGGCTTGTTATCTCACAAGAACCACAGCCCCCAGCATTCCAGGAAGTTATCTGACTTTGGGCAGGTGGGGCTTACAGGTTCTCTCTCTCTCTCTCTCTCTCTCTCTCTCTCTCACACACACACACACACACACACACACACACACACACACACACATGTGAACATACCCACTTCCTCAGAACCCTGCCATGGTGTTATCTGTATGCCTATGATGTTACTAATTCTTTTAATAAACTTATTTTTTAAAGGTTTATGATTTTAAATCGTGTGTGTGTGTGTGTGTGTGTGTGTGTGTGTGTGTGTGTGTGCTCTCAGAGGCCAGAGGAGCTGGAATTGTATGGGAAGCTGTACTAGAGTGAGCTGCCTAATGTGGGTGGTGGTGGGAATCGAACTCTGGTCCTCTTGAGGAGCAGCACATGCTCTTAATTGTTGAGCCATCTCTCCAGCTCCCAGTAAACTTCTTACGCGAAAGGACAATCTGCCCATTCACCTGAGACAGAGTCATTTGTTTATCTTCGTCGATGGTTCTGGAGCCTGGGACATTGCAGCCATATCTGGTTGTTGACGATTAGGTGTTGGTTCAGCCTATGGGGGAAAAAAGGGAGGAAGCCGCTGGTGTCCACAGAAGAGGCAAAAGAGAGGAGACAGTCTCTCTTTCTCACAACTTGATGAGCCAGTAGCTAGAGCAGCTCCACTTCCACGAGAACTACCCCAGACACACAAGAAAGACATTAATTCATTCATGAAGCCTCTTCCCCCATGACCCAACTCCCCACCCCCACAACTAGGCTCCGCTTCCCAGTGCTTGCCCACTGAGGAATCTCAGTCCAACAGGCTGATTTGGGGAGCAGGGAGGGGATACTCAGCCCACAGCTATGGGATATCAAGATCTCATTTACCCTAGACATTTTTACTAGGCATGACTGCTGTCTTGGGAAGCGGAGGGTATGGGACAAGAAGGAGGGATCCCCTGCCTCCCACTGGTGAGGACAGCCAGGCACTGTGTTTGTTTACACGGGGCAGCTGGGAGATCTTTCCCAGAAGGGCAGGCTCCATCTCACAGCACAGTTTCCTCACTGCCAAGTGCTCTTTGGGTGTCAATCTCTGCCATCAATATTTTTAGCATAGGGCCTTTTGGAGCCGAGAAACAACATCCACCTCCCAGAACGGGCCCTGGCGCTGACAGCGGGTACTGCGTGAAAGAGGGCACTTCAGGTGGGTCTGACAGGCGGGAGTCTGCTCCGCTGCCAATCTGTTGAGGGAGATGAAGTCAGACTGCCAGTTTTATAGAAAGCCTGTCTCTTGCCTCTCTCTCTCTGGCGGCGGAGGCCTAACGACGCGGTGCAAATCAGATGCTAACAGCAACCCCTCCGCACAGAAATCCCAAGTGGGCGAAAGCCTCTCGTGAAACTGCCTTCCGTGACAGTTACAGGCAGCCTGCGGGGAATACCTGTCCAGGTGACACAGGAAGAGAAAAGCGCCGTGGTGTAAACATCGCTGTTACAGATCTCAGAGCAGGCCCCAAGCCAGACCCTGTGGGATTCATATCACGCTCTGCTGCACCAGATGAAGTCTGATTTGGGACCGCGCCAGAGAACACGGAAGGAAGACGGGGAAGGAGTGAAGAGCTTCTAAACCAGGTTCTGCCGGGGCTGGGAAAACTGGCCGCGCCTCTTGGCTGAGGTCAATACGAGAATTTTTAAATTGTGTTTTCCGTTTAATGATAACCAACCATAAGCGCGTCCTCCGCTCTGTGGACCACTCCACTCTAACGGGAATACTATCTTGCTAACGCAGGCCTGCTAGAGTATGGGTCTGCCAGAGGCTTGACTGACAGCCTGAAGTTCCACTGGGAGGTGATGGAGACTCTAGGAGGTGGGGTTTAGCAAAGGAAGTTAGGTCTGCAGGGACAGGCCATGAGGATATCGGGACCACGGACCTCTGCTCCCTGGCTGCTGTGACTCCAATTTACAAGCTTGTCTGTACTTTAGGCGTAAGCATAGAGGTAGGTTGACCCCGTGTTTCCTTGCCATGTAGACAACATTCCCTGTTTAGTACCAATCAGGAAGTACAGGCTTTCTATGTAAGAAGTAAAATGTCCCGTGTCCAGTCTGGTAGGGATGAAGACAGTCCAAAGACAACTTGCTGTCCCTTACTTTATCTCTCAGGCCATTGAAACAATGGACTCCCGAGAAGTTGGGGTGCCCTCAGGGGTCTGATGCTGGGAGAACAGGAAGCCTAAAGCCTGGGGACATTTTTCTCTTGAAGTTTACAGATTGTCACCCTCCAGGAGAGACAGTGATGGGTCAGTGATGGGCAGGACCATACCTTGACCCAGACCGCTTAGGTATGCATAGCCCTGGACCTCTATCTAAACACCCTAAAGATGGACTTGGGGTCACTGGATCTCTCTGTGTCCCTCTTCTCAGTGTGGCCACATTGAATAGATCTCCCTTTTTTGCATTTCATTATTAATTTGGCTCTTTTAATTGGCTTATTAATTAAATCTGGCTTTTGGGGGTACAGGCTAAGAATGGTAACAGTGTCACCTATAAACTTACCCAAATATATTTGGATCATATGACTATGTGGGCATATTAAAATCATGTCATAAAAACTAGGTTGGAGAACTTGAACCCACCCGATGGTCATAGGATGCAGTACCCTGGTCTGGACCCCATAGAGAGAAGGGCATCTAATACTGTGACAGTGATGGTCCTACTGGCGTGTTATTTGACCACCCAGTGTGCCATCAAGGGACACACAGGTAGAGAATGCTCAGCTGTCCCTAGGGTTTTGGCTGAGCTCACACACCACTGCATTAGTCGAATGGCTTTCCATCCCATCCCATCCCATCCATCCATCCACCCACCCATCCATCCATCTATCCATCCATCCACCCATCCACCCACCCACCCACCCACCCACCACCCACCCACCCACCCACCCACCATCCATCCATCCACCCATCCATCCATCCATCCATCATCCACCCACCCATCCACCCACCGACCCACCGACCCACCCACCCATCCATCCATCTGAACCCAGTCTTTCTCCTTGCCTCTAGCTCCACCCAATCTGGAAACCTGGCCCAACCCCAAACTTTTCCAGACTGGCTTGAGATCTCACTATGTAGCCCTGGTTGTCCTGGAACTTCCTTTATAGACCAGGCTGGCCTGGAATTCATAGACGTACATGGGTCTCTTCTTCCTGAGTTCTGGGATTAAGGCAGTGTACCACCAGGCCAGACCTGGATTTGCTAATATCTTATCTGAGCATCTTATCTAATGACTCTCCCTGTATCTGCCCAGATTAAGTGTATGTAACATTAGCATCCGGCTGTGCCTCTGCCTCCAGGGAAACCTCTTTAAACTCCTCCACGACTGCTGCTGTGACCTCTTTAACCTTTTTTTGCAGGCACTCACTCCATTTCTTTCTTTCTCTCTCTCTCTCTCTCTCTCTCTCTCTCTCTCTCTATATATATATATATATATATAGATAGATATAGATATAGATATAGATATAGATATAGATATAGATATACCTTCTGTGTGATGTGTAATGTGTGATCTGAGAGTTAATATTGAAGACTGATATAAATGAACTCCTGTTTGCCAACAGCTGGCTCTCAAGGGAAATGGGACTGTTCGGCTAATTATAACTGATACACCTTGTGAACGGACTGTCATTCAATCCATTCTGACATCGGGGAAAGACACAAGCATGTTGGCCCATTTTTGCATCACAGGCTGACAACAGGGTCAGCGTATTCTGCCGGGCCAATGTGTTCTGGAAGTTTCCACTGCAGTCTCCTGCTTCATGGTCATCCCATTCCTGGAGAAAATGGCTTCATCAAAAGAAAGGACATAGCAGACAGGCAGTTGAATGCCAGGGGTCATCAATGGCCCCTTTGTGGTCTGTCAGGGATTAGAGTTCAGCACACACCCATCACTTGGAAACGATGTGGTCACGTGGAATTTGGGGGGGTTGAAGCTTTGCATGCCATTTTGCATCTTGCCACCTGGAGGAGAAGGCTGGTGAGACAGACAGACAGTCAGGAACAAGTCGGCCTGGCCATGGGGCTGAGAAAGGGCTGAGCTGCACGTGAATATTATTTCCTTTCTCCCAGTTCTAGGTTGGGTCAGTCAAATCATCTTCCAGAGGTTGGGGAGTGGGGGAAAAGCTGGAGTCTCCACTGTTCACTTCTGTTGGAGAAGGAGGGTTTCTCTCCTCTTGACTCTGAGAATCCAGGTTAAGAGTCTAAGAATTCTATGTTCGAATCCAGCTGCTGCACAGACCACAGAATCTGCAGCAGCTCTCCTCCGCTTGTAGGAACCAACTAGATATGACTGTGAACTCCCAGGTGCCAGACAGTTTACATCAAAGAGAGTATTAGGGGCCACAAGCCCTGCCTCACACCGGCCCTCCAGCCTCACACCAGCCCTCCTGCCTCACACCAGCCCTCCTGCCTCACACCAGTTCTCTGCTTCGTGCCTGGGAATCAGTGAGCCTGGCTGCAGGCTTATGTTGTGAAGCCACTCACTGTCACAGAAGTAGAAGAGATTCCCACTTCCTCCCTGTAATCTCTGACTTCCTCTCTTCAAAGCCCTTGCCATACTGTTGTCTGTATGTCTGTGGGATTAATAACTCATTGTCCTCTGTATTAGTTATTTTTCTGTTGCTGTGATAAAACACCATGACCGTTGCAACTTATAGAAGAGTTTATTTTGGTGTATAGTTCCAGAGGGTTAGAGTCCATGACATCACGGGGGGAGGCAGGCAAGGCAGCGGGAGCTGGAACTTACATTTTAAACCACGAGCATCAAGATGTAGGTGAGGGGGCTGGAGGGATGGCTCAGTGGTTAAGAGCACTGTCTGCTCTTCCAGAGGTTCCTGAGTTCAATTCCCAGCAACCACATGGAGGCTCACAACTGTCTGTAAATCCAGTTCTAGGGGATCTGACACCTTCACAACAATGCACATAAATAAATAAAAAAAAATTACACACACACAAAAAAGATGTAGGTAAGGATTCAAGACCTCAAAGTCAACCCCCAGTGACATACTTCCTCCAGAAAGGCTGCACCTTCTACATGTCCCCAAACAGTGCCATTACCTGGGGGAAATGTTCAGATGTCTGAGACTATATGGACATTTTCTTATTTAAATGACCGCAGCCTCAGCAATTTATCTCTCTTGAACTTGCATCTGGACCTTTCCCAGAGGTACTTCCTAACCAGAGCTATGCATTCTTTCCTGTCTCCGAAAATGGCAGGGTCATTGCTGCAACGTAGCATGGGCCCAGTTTATTTATCTTCCAAAATGAAGCTTGTCCAGATTAATGACAGCACTACCACTACAATAAAATAAAATTAAATTCAAAAGGGGGAGACCATGCTGCATGATTGTGGCTCATAAACTATCGCTGTGGAAAATGTTTTGTTTGTTTTGTTTTTCTATGGAAGGTGGTTAGCTTGCCAAGGGCCCGTATCCCTGAGCCGTCCTCTTCTGAGGGTTTGTGAAGTTGATCTCCCACCGCTGGGATCAGATCTAGTCACCACATGCATTAGGGATAAGAGACAGAGGCACTCTAGACCATGTGAGGTTGACAGTCCAGTTTGGGCTCTGGTCTACCCTTTTTACAAAAAGAAGTCACCTTGCCCAGGTGCTTTCATTCTGTTCATGTGTTCCTTCATTATTTTCCCCATGGCACCATCCGCATCACGGGCACAACCGTCACTGCCATCACTAGGAGCATCTGCCTGGTGTCTTCCCAATGAATGGAGCAGGTACCAGGAATAGAGCACCTGCAGCCCACCCGCCTTGGGGTCCACAAGGAATCTGGAAGACATCTTGGGATTTGTACTTGGTGGCCTGACATGAGCATCCCCTGGAAGGCATGAGTTTAGAGATGCGACTTCAGGCTTCTGATCCCAGAGTCTGAAGACGGGCTGAGTGGGGAGTGTTATAAGGGGGTTGGGGATAACTCCTCGTATAAATTCCAATATGGCTCTTTCCTCTTAGGCAAGTGGTATGATTGGTGTTGGCAATAACCAAGTAAAAAAGGAGGAGAAAGAAAGGCCAATTTATAAAATACTATAATGAAAAGTCTGCAAGCTGCTTGTAACTCATTTTTAAGTGCTAGTCTTCCCAGTGGACTACTACATTAAAAATAAGCCAGCCCCAGCCTTTCCATGAGTGATAAAGAACCAAAGAAGCTTGTAACTAATTGCAGCGTTAAAGAGTGACATGCAAAACTAACAGAACGTAAAGGTAAGTGAAGCATTTATCTAATTATTCTTTATCAATAAAAACTCAGGAGTCAGATATCAGGGTAAAATCCTGAATGATCAGAGAAGCAGTGGAGAAGCAATCTCTCTCTCTCTCTCTCTCTCTCTCTCTCTCTCTCTCTCTCTCTCTCACACACACACACACACACACACACACACACACACACACACACACACACCCCTTATCCAAAAAGGGCTGTGACCCCCCTCTCAGCCCCACCCTACTACTTCCTGTGTCTCTCTTTCTGTCCTCAGTCCTCCAAAACCTCTATGGTTAATTTTGGTTGGCTAGTATCTTAGCTCCACCTTCTGATTCAAAGCAAACTTTATTTATTGGCAGTCTCGAGAGCTTTGGAGTACAATCAGAATATCACACAGTGGGGAAGGGAATGGCAACAAGCTGCTTTTACTCATTCCTTCCTGGCCCAAAGCTGACCCAGCTCAGTGGCAGACCTACAGTAATAAAGACGGCTGGCGGTAACTCTCCACCTTCCCGTCTTAGACATGTCCTGAGTTTGAGGCTACTCTGAGCCACTTTTAGCTGACTACTGGACTAGCCTATATACTATTAAAATTAAATATTTCCCCCTTCATTGACCTGAAAGGAAGCAGTGCTGTTTTTATGCCCAAGAGAATAAACCCAGAGAAGAAGACAAATGTTGTACCCCTTCACACATGGAGGAACAAGGGTTCTTTCTCTTTCCTAGTTTTCCCATCCTGCCCTCCACAGAGTGTCTTTTAGCTGTTCTCTGTGAGGAGTGCAGATTTCTCTTTCCCCTCTTTCCACATCCTTCCTCTCAGCAGCTGCTGGCACCTCCATGTTGCTTGGCATGCTGCTCTTCTTTTTTTATTTTTATTTTTTGAGCTGAGGATCGAACCCAGGGCCTTGCACTTGCTAGGCAAGCACTCTACCACTGAGCTAAATCCCCAACCCAGCATGCTGCTCTTTAGCTCACTGGCTCCAATAAATTGTCCTCCAGTTCCCTCCTGAGTCGTTTTCAAGTTTCTTTTACCAGCAAGGCCAGGCACCTGCAGAGTGGACTCTCTGCCCCTGTGGACCATGCATTTGGGTAAAATGATGGGCAAAGGGAAGGATCTTCCACACGAGGGTCCTATGTGGCTGCAGAAGCTGCTTTGAGATAAAATCCACTCCAGATTACTCCCTAAAGTAAACATGAGGAAGGGAAAAGACAGAGACAGCAACAGGTGGGAAGCAAAGCATCAGGTGTAAACTCCCCACACCCCAAGTCTAACTCAGATGTCATTTGGGGACCTTCTGTGTATCAAAAACAGGTATGTCTGACTCGCACACCCTATTTGAGGGCTGTGAGGTTTTTTTTTCTTCTTTTTATTTTTTTGAACAGGGTTTCTCTGTATAGTCCTGGCTCTCCTGGATCTCACTCTGTAGACCAGACTGGCCTCGAACTCATAGAGATCTACCTGCCTCTGCCTCCAGAGTGCTGGGATGAAAGGCATGCACCACCACCTGGCTATGTCTGAGCTTTTAAAGCTTTCCCAAGTTGCCTGCAAATGCCTGATGGTTTAACTCTCCTGGCCTTTCAGTCTCCCTTGGAATAAGCGCATGTGATCTCATTTCCACCCAGCAGGACTTGTTTTCCCACCCAACTGTACCCAAAGACTGAAGAAGGTGATTGACACAATCAGTACATCTCCTTCTGAAGGCCTGAGAGCCTTGTGGGATGAGAGGCATACCGATTTCATGATGCTTTCATTTCACTGCCCTTATCTTTATCTCTTAATTAACCAGGGCTTACCGTCAGCCACTTTCACAGAAACCCAACTCTCCAAGCTTAAGCAAATAGGGCATTTATTTTTAGAGATGTTGTTTGCATGATGTAAATTGTGCACATTTCAAATGCACAGTTCAGTGAATTTTGACAAATGTAATGTGGCCATTTAAAACCATTCCAGGCCCTGGAAAGATGGCTCAGTGATTAAAGAATACTGAGTGCTCTTGCAGAGGACCCAGGTTCAGTTCCAAGCACCCACATGCTGGCTCCCAACTGCCCATAACTCCAGTTCCGGGGATCTGATGCCCTCTTGTGGCCGGTGTGGGCACTACATGCACGTGGTGCAGATGGGTACATTCAGGCACACACAGACTATATATATATATATTAAAAACGTGAAAGCAGGAGTTGTTGGGAAGAAGGAAGGGTTCAGAGGGAGGGAAGGGACAGGTGATGGCTATGGTCAAAATAAATTACACGCATATATGAAACTGTCAAAGGATTAACAAAAGATATTAAAACCCCTCAAACACACAAAAGCACGTGCCGTATTTGAGACACTCTTTATACAGGAACATTATTCGTTGTCTAAAATTCAAATTCAATTGAGTCTCCTATATTTTACTGAACAACTCTATTTACAACTTTAAAAGCAATTTCTTCCTCAGAATAACGACAACATTTGAAAAATTTGATTCTCTGAACAGTACCCATCTCTTTAATACCCTCAATAAATCAATGTCTAAGCCAGAGAAGACATGTTGATGGATATAGGGTCTCACTGATGCCGGTGAGCACAGCGCACGGGCCCGAGCCTGGCCTTCCACTGCTTAAGGACAGAGTAAAGGGCGTGTGAGTTGAGTGGTACGGGAGTCTTGCATGTCTTCCAGCCAGCTTTTGCTCAGTTTCCCGTAGGGGAATTATGTCATTTCTCGCTTGCAGCATGTGTCAACACGTGTACACTGCTGGCTGTTGCCGTTTGTCTGTCTTCAGCGGCATCCTGTCTGTTTCTGGAAGGTTCTGTGATATGTGACAGTCACCAGGCTAGAGCATGATAGGCTTCAATCAGAAACGGTTTTCCAAGTCAGCGGGAGGGACTGAACCACAGGCACCTTCCACTGGGAGGCAGCGGGGGAGCATAAGGAGTTGTTCTGAGCTGGGATCACTTATGTGGATTATTGTCTAGTTTTTAGAGTTCATACAGGTACACACAACACACTGGAAGGATTCACACAGACTGGAGTCCAGTGTCACGGTGTAGGCAGGCCTATGCTCTCCTAGAGCTCTGAAGGGAAATGTGCTCCATGCTTCTCCCTCCACTTCTGGTGCCGCCAGCAGCCCTTATCATTCCTGAACTTGGAGACACATGGCTCCTGTCTCGACTCCATCAATATGTGCCATTTCCCCCAGCGTGTCTACTCAGCCTCTTCTTATGTTCATTGTTCATACTGGATGAAGGTCACTGAATTCTGGTATGATTTATTTTAATGTATATGTGTTTTGTCTATATAGATGTCTGTGTATCGTGCGTGTGCCTGGTGCCCACAGAGGTCAGAAGAGGCACTGGACCCCATAGACCTGAGTTATGCATAGTTGTATGTCACCATGTGGGTGCTGGGAGCTGAGCCCAGGTCCTCTACAAGAGCAGCCCATGCTCTTATCTGCTAAGCTGTCTCAGGAGTTGCATCAGTCATCATCAGACTTTGTATGATGAATTATATCAGCATTGACCTTGATTATGAGTGAGGTTGCATTCTGAGGTTCTGTGTCTAAATTTTGGGAACACAACTGAACTGATAACAGCCCATAGCGCTCTACCACTGAGCTAAATCCCCAACCCCCGGAATTATTTTGAAAGGTCTTTAAGTATTGTAATAGAGAAATTGGTTTCTTGTCAGGCGAGACTGAGGGCTTCCCTAGCTAATAACCGAGGATGCCCATTGTGACTCTCAACTGGAGAGTCTATCTGGCATAAAATATCCACCATCCCCATCAGGCTTGTGCCAAGCCCAGCTCCAGATGGAGAGAAACAGTCTTCCCAGAGAGATATAGAGCTTTGGATGGAGGCATCTGGGACCTGGTTCTGAGATAGATGTCTATCTCCAGGCTCCTCCAGCTGTGGTAGCCTCAGGCCCTAGAACTTCCTCTCGTCCCTTCTCCTGAGAATGTCAGGTACCAGGAGGCTACATATGCCTTTGAGCAGAGCCTGAGAGAATTTCTCAAGATTCAGGAAGGAGCCGGGCAGTGGTGGCGCACACCTTTAATCCCAGTGCTCGGGAGGCAGAGCTAGGTGGATCTCTGAGTTCGAGGCCAGCCTGGTCTACAAGGCGAGTTCCAAGACAGGGCTCCAAAGCTACAAGAGAAATCCTGTCTAGAAAAAAAACAAAAACAAACAAACAAACAAACAAACCAAAACAGAAAACAAAACAAAACACCCCAAAAGATTCAGGAAGGGACATATTCTGAGGATGGGGTGCTAATGGTGGTGGAGGGGGTTCATTTCCTAAAGAGAGGGAAGGGACTAAAGGCTCAGGGTCAGGAAGGAGGGGATTGTGGTAGGAGACAGACATTGGGAAAGAGGAAGTGTGCACACAGGACACCGTCTGTCCTACAGACCTGACAGCAGGGCTTCCTCCTGCACGGTACACGGAAGTGAGGCAACCCCTAGGCCTCCCCCACTGCACTGCCCCTGATTCTGCAGGTAGATAACTGTTACCCCTCCCCCGCAGTGGGGAGGGAAGGCTAGTGAGACACAGTGTCCTCAGGAATGGGCAGACGTTGTTGCTGTCATCTGGGCGAGAGGAGACGGTGGTGCAGCTCTGGCACAGACCATGCTGAGGGAGCAGGGTTCCAGGCATGGAGGAGCTCTGTCGCCCCGCCAGAGCCCTGGAGAGGAAGCAGTGCCGTCCCACATGAACAACCCCCAACAACTATGTGGAGCTGGCTTCCCTGTGAACCAGGGCATCGCATACCTCTGGGTCAACAGGAACGAAAACGCTCCATTTAACTGCAATGTTCCTTGGCGCACACAGCTTGAGAATCCACCACCACCATCACCATCACCTTCACCTCCATCACTACCATCACCTCAAACACCTCCACCACCACCACCACCACCATCATCACCACCACCATCACCACCATCATCACCATCACCACCATCACCACCACCACCACCACCACCACCACCACCATCATCACCATCATCACCACCACCATCCCCACCTCCACCACCATCCCCACCTCCACCACCACCATCATCACCATCACCACCACCATCCCCACCTCCACCACCACCATCATCACCATCACCACCACCATCCCCACCTCCACCACCACCATCATCACCATCACCACCACCATCCCCACCTCCACCACCACCATCATCACCATCACGACCACCATCACCACCATCACCACCACCACCATCACCATCATCACCATATCATCACAACCACCATCACCACCACAGCCACCACCACCATCACCACCATCCCCACTTCCACCACCACCACTATCACCTCTACCACCATCACCACCATCTTCACCACCATTACCATCACCATCATCACCATATCACCACCACCACCTTCACCACCACCTCCATCATAACTTGTTGCTGTTGCTGTGTTTTTTTCCTCTCACCCCGACTCCCTTTCCCTCCTCTTTCTGTTCCTCTTCATTCTCCTCTTTTTTTTTTGATTAATTCTTTGAGAATTCCATTCAATGCATCTCGATCATATTCACCCCTCTCCCAACTCCTTCCAGAAGCGCCCCCTTCCCTTCCCACTCATCTTTGTGTCCCTCCCCCACTGAGACCAATTTGTACTGCCCTAAAATTCTTGGTGTGTGGTCTTCCACTGGAGCTTGGGTGGCTATCCCAGGCTACCCCGTGTGGCCTTCCACTGGAGCTTGGGTGGCTATCCCAGGCTACCCTGTGTGGCCTTCCACTGGAGCTTGGGTGGCTATCCCAGGCTACCCTGTGTGGCCTTCCACTGGAGCTTGGTTGACTATCCCAGGCTACCCCGTGTGGCCTTCCACTGGAGCTTGGGTGGCTATCCCAGGCTACCCTGTGTGGCCTTCCACTGGAGCTTGGGTGGCTATCCCAGGCTATATCTCCTCCTTTATTTGAGACAGAGTCTTGCTATAATCTAGGCCTCCAACTCATGAGTCTCCTGCCTTGGCCTTCAGCATGCTGGAATTATAAGCACGTGACACTATGCCCAACTGGAAACTCCTAACTGGTGAAATCTTTATACACTGAGGAGCCCTGAGGATTCATAAGCTCTCAGTGCTGGGGTGAGAGTCTATATGTGTGTAGAGATGTTGCCTGTGCGTGTGTCTGTTTTGTGTGCAGGAATTGTGTGTACTATGCATGTACATGGATGCACACATTCCATCATGCCTCCTACATGACCCAGCCCTAAGGCCTCATACAATGATTCTAAGGGGAGAGGCTCTGAGCAGCAGTTTTTGGCAGCTGGAACAGATCTGTCTCCAACTCTGTCTACGCCTGAGCCAGGTTGCTGAATTATGGGGTCAGACCCCTAGTCAGCAGCCGAAGATTCCTTTCTGTCTTGAACGAAGTGACTGATGTCACCAAAAGTTTCCCTGTGATGAAAACTCCCAGCCTGACTCTGCAGAGCATGCAGGCCCGGGAAGCTTGAGAGGAAGTGATGGGTGCAGGGAAAAGCCATTTGGCAGGGTGTTCAGAACATCTCTCTGTATGTGTAGAGGGAGAAGCCAGGCAACTCCTTCTGCTCTCTCCTGAAAAAGACACACGGGCAGGGAGCGCATCTCTCTGTCTCCTCACAGCTTTTTCTAGTGCAAGGCTGAGTGGGTGGAGACCTAGGGGAACACACAGAGGGCAGTGTCTCCTTGTGCTGGCCAGGGAGTCCACTTTTTGGCATCCTTCATCTCCCTACTCAAGAGGTAACCATCTAATTGGAGTTACTGCCAGACTTCCGGGTACCCACCAGCCTAAGGAGCACTCATGGGGCAGCCCGGTGTTGGTTTTCAGCTCACGGATGGCTCTCACGATGCTTCAGATGGGAGAAGATTCTGGACTCAGAAATGTTGACCAGTGGTCCTTGTCTTTGTTAAGATGACCACTTATCGCCTCTGAGCTTGCCATCATGCCCTGGGTTTTTGCTGCAATGTGTCCCCATAGCTTACGGTACCTGGTTCCTGTTGGGAGACTCAGCTTCCCAAGCTGCTCATTTGGCTTTGTGGCAACGTGTTTACCACTCATTGACTTTTGTGCTGTCGCCTGCATTTGGACTCCTGCCGGGGTCAAAAGGGATCAGCCTTTGCTGGGGGTGGGGCAGTGCTTGCCAGACTCCCTTGTGATTGGCTCTGGTGTGTGGTGGTGTGTGGAGGAGGGCTCCTTGGGTTTCCATGGTGCCCTTTCTCCAGGTTGATATGTGGCATTGGCTCAGTTGCTTGAGCCTTACCCGCTCTAAAGAATGACGGACCTGGTGTTGAGAACCATGCTTTTTAAAGTGGATTGTGTCTGTTCCCAAGTCACAGCAGCTGCGTCAGCCTCACTTACCTTCTCTGCAGAAAGATGGTGTCTTAGGGTTTCTATTGCTGTGAAGAGACACCATGACCATGGAAACTCTTATAAAAGAAAACATTTAATTGGGTCTCCTTACAGTTTCAGAGATTTAGTCCATTATCATGGCATGGAGCATGACAGCACACAGGCAGACCTGGTGCTGGAGAGGTAGCCAAGTGTCCTACATCTTGACTTGCAGGCAACAGGAAGTGAAGTAAGACACTGGGCATGGCTTGAGCATATATGAGACCTCAAATCCTGACTCCACAGTGACACACTTCCTCCAACAAGGCCATACCTGCTCCAACAAAGCCACACTTCCCAATAGTGCCACTCCCTTTGGGGGCCATTTTCTTTCAAACCACCACAGAGGGTGAGTAGCAGAATCCCTCTTACTGGGGTTTTGTTCATATCAGGTGAGACACTGGATATAAAGTACTAGGTATAGTACCTGGCACATTTACCATGTTTGCTCAATGTTAATTTTGTTATTATTTTAGTGGATGTTCTAGGACTCTGAGAGCATAATTCTGTCACATTACATGGCCAGGGTGAAGATGAAGATGGTGGGCATCTTCAGGGGCCTTGGGAGCCAAGAATCTCTTCACTCTTTCTCGCTCTTAAGCACGGATGACTGTCTGTAAGTACCACTTAGTGCGGGACCTACAAGTAGGCTGGAGAGTGTGGGATGTGATCTAGGATGCTAGCTGTGGTTCTGAGCACGGTTCCATTAATGCTGAGGCCTGCGGAAGCCTTTGTATGAAGGTTAGGAAAGGCCCTTCCATCATGATGTGTTCAGATGCCTAGAATCTTCTGAAATCCCTCCATCTAATTTCCTTCCAGAATCCTCTGGAGACCTTAGGGTCTTTTTCAAGGGTTTACATTCAGGCAAGCATCCCTTTGAAACCCAGAGTGATCACCCCTTGGCCACCAAATCCAGCCTTCAATGTAAAAAGAAAAGAAATGTATTCCTAGTCAAATGAGAACATCTCTCCTTGAGTGCCTGCTAACGCATCACCACAGTGCTGAGTTTGGGGTGACATCTGCCTACTTCTCCCACCAGGCAAATCAGATGAATTGATTTGTTTTCCCTTACTTTCCAGTCCTTTTAGACAAACTTGAACCTGTCAAGCCAACCTGTTGCTTGCTTGGGTTTTTAATCAAGAACATGGATTTATGTTGGTCAGCGTGTTCACCGGTTTTAGCCACTGCCTACACCCAGGCTTTGGTTCACTAAACCTGTTAAAAAACACGGAGTCTCATGACATTAATGCCAAATCTTTCTTCTTGCATCTGTTAGGAATGGGTGTTCATACATGGTGTTTCTCAAAGTAGTCTGCACATCAGATTCTCCTGAGCAATATTAAACAATAAGGATGCCTGACTCCTTCCCTTAGACATTCTTATTTGCTACATATGACATGCAACTTGGATGAGGGTTTTAAAAAAGCCCTCTGCATGATTTAATGTCTCCTGACATGTGAGAACCATCATCATGAGAGCTGGTCTCAGCACACAGGCCCCACAGAGCAGTGGCATCTACTTATCAGAATTGCAGGGCAGAGCCTCATTCAGACCTCCTGTGTAAGAACCCGCTTTTTGTAGGATCCTATGTTGTATGCCTGCAGAATAAAACCTGAGGAACACCACACCTCCCACCCACAACAACCATCAATCTTAAGTAGTTCCTGTTCAAACATACCACCAGTGCATCTGGGCACCAAGACTGGAAAAGGCTGAACCAAGCTGAACTGATTTTGGGTGCATGCACAGTAAGGTGAAATTGTGTCTTCAAGAGGACTTTTAAGGAGAATGTCCTATCTACCATGACATGCCTATGCCTAAGTGGGTATGCGTATGATTAAAAGCAGATGTGTTACAGGAAGGGACATGAGTGACAGAAAATCCACCATCTGGCCTAATCTAACAACTGACACATGAGTCACCCTCTCTATGCCCCTTAGTTGCCCCATCCTCCTCCTCTGGCATTCCATAGTAAAAAGCCCCAAGCAATAGTTGGGACTTGGGAGTACCCAGTTTTGTGGCCTGGTGTTCTCTGGCAGTGTGTTCTAACCTTTTCTACTGCTTTGCTTTGAATACTGTTTCCTGGTTACTTTGGCAGATCTGGGTGGGTTTTCATTTCATTCTTGAATAAAATGCAAAGAACCTAGAAACATCCAACCCTGACCCCCACCTCCAGCAACTGTTTCTCAACATCCTTGTTTGTTTCTAGCTGTGTTTGTCCCCCACTCCTGTGCAGTGCAGGCTTACAAACTCATGATCTGCTGTGCTGATGTTTTGTGTGTGCTCTAATGAATAAAGCTTGCCTGAAGGTCAGAGAAGCAGAGCAGCCAGCCACTAGTTCTTACCTCTATGAAATCCTCAGCCAAAAGGGATTTAAATGTAAATTTGCCAATATTAAAGCAACATGTGTAAGATTGACTGCCTTTAGTTGCATTTCATGTATGATCCCATATGCTTATGTTTTAAGGTTTTTGTAGCCAACACTCTTCACTCACTATTTTAACATAAATACCTTAGTATTCCAGTCCATGTACATTTTAATTTTAATTGTGTGTATGCATGTGTGTTATGTGCATGTGAGTGCTGGGGCACATGGAGGCTAGAGGCATCTGATGTTGCTGGAGTTAGGTGGTTGTGAACCACTTGATGTGGGTGCTGGAAACTGAGCTCAGATCCTCTGCAAGAGCAATATATGCTCTTAACTGGAAAGCCATTTCCCAGCCCGCCCCCATGCTTGTTTTTATTTCTCCTGGTTTCTTGCTCATCATCCGATATAGATCTGGAACTCCAGTTTGCTACAGTCTTTTATACAATGGCAAGTTTCTTTGGGGCAGTATCAAGAGCCAGATGCTGTTTGTTGAATACTATCTTTTAAATAGATTTTGAAAGCTCAGGGCTCAATTCCCAGCACCTAAATGCTGTTTCACGACCATCCATAACTCTAGTTCTGGGGGTCTGATGCCTTCTCCTGACCTTGCAGACATCAAGTATGATGTCTCCGCGCGCGCGCGCACACACACACACACACACACACACACACACACACACACACGCGCGCGCGCACAGAGGCAAGACACACACTACAAAATAAAATGAATAAATATAATTAAATAGAGAGAGAAAGAAAAGCATGCAAGCAAGCTGAGCGTTGGCTTTTGCTATGACATAGCTCATTGACATGTTCTAAATCAGTGGTTCTCAACCCTCACAACCCCTTTGGGGGTTGAATGACCCATTCACAGGGGTCATATATCAGATACTTATATCACAGTTCCTAACAGTAGCAAAATTACTGTTATGAAGTAGCAATGAAAATACTTTTATGGTTGGGGGGGGGTCACCACAACATGAGGACTGCATTAAAGGGTCGCAGCATCAGGAAGGTTGAGAACCACTGCTCTAGAGCAAAGATGTGATGGGTAAGTTTGAGGGTAAGACTACTGCCAAGGATCCCTGCTGTAGATAGTGTCTTGGCACAAAGTTCTGGCTGGTATTCACGATGCAGGCCAGACTGACCTCAAACTTGCAGCAATCCTCCTGCCTCTGCCTCTTGAGTGTTGGAGTTACAGACAGACACCACCACTCCTGGTGTTTGAAAACCCTTTTAGTGTATGTGCTTGCGCTTGGAATTGTGCCTGACATTTCCTTTCGTTCTACAGCGTTATGCACTGTGGGGTTCTTAGTTCACTCCTACCCCACCTTCCCCATCACCTAGTATATCTCCAAGTAGTTTTTCACAAGCTTCAGATACAATAAAAACTATCATCCCTCAGGTAGGTGAGTGAGAGTATTTTTTTTTTCTAATGCAGTGAACATATAAGGGTCTCATGAGATATAATTTAAATAGACTTAACCCAACATCTAGGAATAATCAACAAAATATAATCGCAGGCATAAAATAATGTGAATGTTTCACATTAAAAACACGGAGACCTCATGTTTAATGCAGTGTTAAAAATTGACAATTAAGCATGTAGGAACCAGGAAGTTCAAATAAATGATTTCTCTGCTCTGCATTTAGCCACATCCTGAATTAGTTATGAAATCCATTTAACACCACAAACGGTGATGTCTTCAGCTAGTTTATTCAGAAGGAAAACAGGAATAAGAAATGCTTGAATGTTATATGTGTCCTATTTAAGCAGTCAGGCCTTTGTTTTTTTTAGATTAATCTATTTTTATTTTCTGTGTCTGAGTCTTTTACATGCATGTATGTATGTGCACCATGTTTGTGCAGTACCCAAGGAAGCCAGAAGGGGGCATAAGATCACCCGCAAGGAAAATCACAGAGTGTGAGCTGCCGCGTGAGAGCTAGGAATTAAACCTGGGTCCCTTGAAAAACAGCCAGTGCTCTTAACAGATGTGCTGTCTCTGTAGCCCAATCCAGTTAATTTGTTGAGGAAAGAAACTGAACTCTTGCCTAGCTGTTTGATCTAATCACTCTCTCTCCTTGAACATTGCATCAGCCTGTCAGTGAAGGAAAGACCTAACCACAAATGCAGCAGCCTTTGTACCCTTTGGTCTCATCCCAAGACTACCTCATGGTTTAGTCTGTCCCCTGAAAGCATTGTTCTGAAAACGTAAGCACTTTGCTGACATCTGTTCTCATTCTTCTGTGGGCACACAGCTCCTTGGTCATAGTAGTTGTATCTTGGTCCCAAGATGAGTCAAGCATGCTGTGTCTCTACTCCACAGCTGGGAGCTCTGCATGGTTCCAGCCACAGCCCGGACTCACTGGCTCCTTGATCCCACCCCCTGGGTCTTTCTTTCTTTTTTTCTGCTTGCCAGCAGCCCCTCCCTTCCTTCTCTCTTGGGAGGCCTAGGAGACAGGGGTTCTTTTGCTTTTTGAAATGAGGTCTCGCTGTATATGGCAGGCCAGTCACTGTTCACTGTGGTCCAGCTTGGCCTCAAACTTGCTATACTCTTGCCTGAGCTTCCTGAATGCTGGGATTACAGGTCTGAACACCTCCCCTCCAGCAGATATTCATTTTTAATATATGTCGATTTAACCAGAGACTACTGGCTTAAGTCTGTAAGCCTAGCTACTCAGTAAGCTGAGGCAGGAGGATCACAAGTTCAAGGTGAGCCAGGAGATAGGGTTTACCAGGCTGGCCTTGAACTCATGAAGAGCCACTTGCCTCTGCTTTCCCAGTGGTGGGATTAAAGATATGCATCACCAAGGCCTGCAAGAACAGATTTTTGTAATTATATATCTATATCATGTATATCTATATCTATATCTATATCTATATATATCTGATTTTCATATATAATTCAAAGCTGATCATAGTGGCCTGTGTGTTGGGGTGGGAGTCTATCCTCATTGACTGCCAAGGCTCCCGATGCCTGTCCAGCTACCTAACAGTTCTCCCTTATTTCCTGTCCTTCACTAGGCTTTGCAGGTTCGGTTAGCAAACAATCCTCCAATCCATGAACATCTCCTAATGCCTTGCCAAGACATAGTCTACAGAACTCGAGAAACTCACTCTCCCATCAACCATCTCCCAGGTCTCTGTGCTGTGCCCTGCAATACACACTCCACACTGCAGTCGGAGTATTAGACTCAAAGCCAGCAGTGAGACACCTCCGTCCTCAAGCTTTTTCTCTACCCCCGGACATTTAGAAACCCCCACTGTCCTTCTCCAGGTCCCTCCCACATCACACTTGTGGTTTGGTCTCCAGCTACGTGGAAATTGTTTTTCAGCTCCAGGACAGTATTATGATGTTCTTTTATTGAGGATGTTTGAATATGTCATTTCCTCTTTCTGACACCCTGCCCTCCCCCAACTCTCTGGTAGATTTTTCTCTATATCTTCTATAGAAAAGCCTGGGACAACTGCTTACCCGTTACCCAGTCACCGTGCTCTGCCAACCTTACTTGGGCCATACTGTGCCTGGTGAAGAGGCTATGGAGTTCTAGTCTTTTCTACAGCCTGCAATAGCCATACGACATTCTGTCCATTATGACAGGAGTTCCAATACGAAAGCCTTTGGTAGGGCTTCCAGGGGAGCTCTTTGGAAGGGCAAGTTCCTCTTCTGTCTCTCTTATTCTCTGAAATGCAATGGAGGGTGAATGCTCCAGAAGCCATCCATGTCAGGAGGGTGAAGAGACTATGGAAGTGTCTTTTATGATGGAACGGCCGGCCGGAAGAGAGAAAGGCCCTGGGTCATCATGACTGGAGTGGCTGTACTGCTGGCATGGATGATGACTCAGCAGCAGCCCGAGGAGCTCCTTAGTCTTTTGGGAACCTCCATTCAGATTAAAAACAAACAAACAAACAAACAAACAAACAAACAAACAAACCAACCCATCCTTGGATTCACCCCAGAAAAGAATTTCAGGATGAGGCAGTATGAAAGCAAAGTTAGATTTTGTTAAAAGCCATATTAAATATAGATTTTTAAAGCATAAATGTTAAGGAGAGGGGAGGGTAAGTGAGGAAAGTAAGCCATACCCAAGACTGTGGGCACAGGCTTCTCTAAGACACACTTGGACCTCACCATCTTTACAGAAGCCGTACACTCCAGTGAGTTTCGAAGCTTTTATTTCAGAGGGTTGCTAGGAATTTAATGAGACACTGAGGTGGTGGTTTTTCAGGTGAACCCAAGTGGACCACAATCGACAAGGTGAGACCAGATCACAGACACACAGAAAGTAAAGAGAGTGCCATCGAAAACAAAGCTCATAATCTTGTGTGTGAGACACTCAGCAAGCATCTGAGAGAAGTGGCGACTCATGATCTTACACATTCAGGGCTTGAGCCTATGTTCTAGTCTGCTTTTCTGTTGCTATGAGAAGAATCTTGGCGGCACACACACACACACACACACACACACACACACACACACACACACACACACCCCTAGTTACCATAGCCTGGGAACCTATACTTAGTGTTGGTTCAATCGGCGCTGCTCGTGGCTGGCCATGCTGAAGGAGGAGAGTGTTGGAGGAAAGTCACCAGCCATGGTTACCTTTTAGAGCTTTATTGGGAGAGAGAGGGAGAAAGAGGGAAGAGAGGGAGAGGGGGGAGGAGAGAGAGAGAGAGAGAGAGAGAGAGAGAGAGAGAGAGAGAGAGAGAGAGAAAGGACCAGAGAAACAGAGAGACCATGCAGGGAAGAGAGCGGAAAGGGAAAAGGGAGACACACAGAGGGCCCGCTGGGCCACTGTCCCAGGCTGATGATGTAATGAAGGACAGAATCCTTACACTTAGCTTTCCCCAAATATAACATTTGAATGTGGAAGCAGTTTCATGGAATTCTTATAGGACAGGAACAAAGGGAGTTATAAAATTGTTAAAATCCGTGGGTGGAAACCTGAAGTGCACAGTTAGAGCAGACAGATGAACTCAGCCATCAGCCTCAGATGTAGCCATAGTGTTCTGAGCCCCGGGTGGAGAAGAGGGTTTTGTTATGTTAATTTATTCCTAAGGTTTTTTTTTTTCAATCTGTTTATCTTGAATTTTATTAAATCTGATACAGAGGAGGGCAAGGATTAGCTTTTGGCCAAAAATAAATTGTAATTAGCTTGTCAGATCAGCTGGTCCCACTCTCCCCTTAGTTGTTAAAATGTTTACCAGTCAATCGGATGGACCCATGCCTCCAATTTCAGAGGAAAGGGTTTATTTCTGCATGAGCTTCACTGAGGGAACTTGGGACAGGAACTCAAAAAACCCAATGTTAGGTACACAATATGCCATATTTTAACAAATGTGTGCACTCATGTAACCATTGTAAAAACAAAGATGTTGATCTTTCCAAAAGATTCTCTGCTGCTGCTGCACCCAGTGGCAACCCAATCCCCTGCTTCGGAGTCCCACAGACGTACTGTCTGTCTCTATAGATCATTTTCCTCTCTAGAGCATCTGGCACGTGGGACCAAACTGCACTGTGTTCTGTGTCTGTCTTCTTTGGGTCAGCAGAATGGATTTGTGGTTTGAGTCATCTATGCTGGGAGAGTTGTTAGTGTGCTCTGTTTTATTACCGAACAATCCCACAATAAGAATACACCACAATTTGTTTACTTATTCATTTATTCACAGATATTTGAGTTGTTCCCAGTTTGCTTTATTTTGAATAAAACCTCTGTGAACACAGTATGGGTCTTTGAGTGGACAAAGGGTGGATCCTATTCACATAAAATTTCTTAGGCCTGCTGGTACTGTGAAAATTTCCAGGAATTCAGTAGTCTTAGCCCATTACAAAATATCCCTCCTAAGGGAAAGAATAAGCTTTTACATGTAGTTCCTCTTACTACAGAGGAAAAGACATAATTCCTAGATTTGAAGAGCAGCATGTACTTTATTTGGCCATGGCATGGCAGTCCACCTATCGAGTAATCTAAAAAGCAGCCAGGATTTGACTCTAGAGCAATGAGGGCCCTACACACAAGGTGACTTACAAGGCCAGGTCACTACATGCAAGGCCAGGCTGCCACATGCAAGGCCAGGTCACCACATGCAAGGCCAGGCCACCACATGCAAGGCCAGGTCACTACATGCAAGGCCAGGTCACCACATGCAAGGCCAGGTCACCACATGCAAGGCCAGGCTGTCACATGCAAGGCCAGGTCACCACATACAAGGCCAGGTCACCACATGCAAGGCCAGGTCACTACATGCAAGGCCAGGTCACCACATGCAAGGCCAGGTCACTACATGCAAGGCCAGGTCACCACATGCAAGGCCAGGCTGCCATGTGCAAGGCCAGGCCACCACATGCAAAGCCAGGCTGCCACATGCAAGGCCAGGTCACCACATACAAGGCCAGGCTGCTATGTACAAGGCCAGGCTGCCACATGCAAGGCCAAGTCACCACATGCAAAGCCAGGTCACCACATGCAAGGCCAGGTCACCACATGCAAGGCCAGGTCACCACATGCAAGGCCAGGTCATCACGTGCAAGGCCAGGCTGCCATGTGCAAGGCCAGGCTGCCACATGCAAGGCCAGGTCATCACATGCAAGGCCAGGTCACCACATGCAAGGCCAGGTCACCACATGCAAGGTCAGGCTACCATGTGCAAGTCACACACTACTTGGGCCTTTAAGATCAAATAGAAACGATGTACTTGACGTGTCAGGCAAAGATAGGGGTCTTGGGAAGACAGCTGTGGAAAACATCAGCCTAGCCCCCAAGACTCTAAGTCAAAGCCACGCCACCCTCCGGCGATGACCAGAGGCCTTTGGAGAAAGTTGATCTGCTATTGACTATTGGTAATAAGCATCCAGCACATCATCATGGGCCGCTGTGTCAGCTTCTGAACCCGAGTTTTCCATTACAGATGTCACCTGACACAAGCGAGAAACTTGGGTCTGCCCAGTCCACACAGCAACATTTCTGATAACTTCATACACAAATGCTATGAAACATGATCATGCTTACCCACATTGCCCTCCTCAGCTCCCCCCATATACTCACCAACATGCCCCCTCACAACTTCATGTCCTTTGTGGTTTTTTGTTTTTGTTTTTGATAACCCACTAAATCCAGACGGTACTGCCCATATGTGCATGAGTGGGTCTGTGCACTGGAAAGGCGAGCTCGTGGGACATCCTCAATGAGGAATGAGTCTCTTCCTTGAGCAGCCATCATGGCCAATAACTCCTCTCTACAGAGCTTGGAGACCATCTACTCCTGGAGTATGTCTCGATCTTGTATAGGTCTTATGCAGGTAACTACAGCCCAGGTATGAAATGATACTTGAATTTGCTTGGTTTTTGAACTGTATTGGCACGTGGCGTTTAGAACAAAACATGCCTGGTCTCTTTGTTCGTCTCGTTGATCTTACAGATCAGTGTTGGTCTGAATATTGTTTTGAGCAGCTGAAGTGGAAGCAAATTATTTTGCAGTGATATCTAATTTGTACCTATAGACCAAGTCTGTGTCTTCCTGACTTCCTTAGGACTGGTCCTATCTCCTGTGCCCCGTCCCCCACCATCATGTGATGGTTAATGCTTCTTTTAATGAGCGTGGGGGCAGCCTTGCAAGAGAAGTGAAGGAACCCCGAGGTGTGTGTGGAGGACACATGAATGCTGTTCCTTGGCAGCCAGGCAGTGGTCCCATGTTACCATGGCAACGGAAGTGCATTGATGCTAAATGCCTGAGCAACCTCCATGTTTTTAAATAGCAGCTGGTCAGTGCCACTGCCGTTTCTGGATTGCTCTCTCTCAAGTCACTGCTTGGCCCCAGCTGTCTTGCTCTCTGTTGACAAATGGTTGTCCTTCACAGTCATACCACTAATAGCACGCTAATGAATGAATATGCTAATTATCCTTCCTAACTCCTGGGGACGTTTGTCTAAGTGACCTGTCACACACAGTGATGCAGCTAACGTTGAGTCCTGAGGGGCTGGGAATGAGACAGTGGCTTCATAACCTTGGAGTTGTGGGGTACTTCTGGTGAGATTGCCTGAACCCAAAGACAGGTGTCTTGGGGACACATTATTCCCTGCAACAAATGTATGTTTTCCTTTTAAAAGAATCTCTCTTCAGAAGCACAGAGAGGCGTGGCCCAAGTGTTAGCCCCTGGGAGGTCTGCTAAAGCAGAGCTGTAGAAAGACAAGGATTTCCCAAGATTGCACAACAGAACTTAAGAAGTGGTTGGACCTCCAGGCTCTGCAGTGTGATCTCTCTCTGTGTCTCTCTGTCTCTGTCTCTCTCTTGGTTTGTGTGTCCTCTTGGCCATGTTTCTGGTAATGGTAGGGATACTTTTTTAAAGATTTCTTTTTTTAATTACATGAATTCAATCTCTCTCTCCCTCCCTCCTTTCCTCCCCCCCCTGCCATGTGTGTGCTCGTGTGTGTGTGTGTGTGTGTGTGTGTGTGTGTGTGTGTGTGCGCGCGCGCGCGCGCGCGCGCGCACCTGAGCACAGGAGCTCAAGCATCATCAGATGCGGGATGCTGGGAATCAAACTCAAGTTGTTTGCAAAAGCCCCTGGTAGGGATAATTCTTCCCGCCAGGGATGGCTGTGGAAACTTTAGGCAGGGAGCGGGGCCCAAACCACGTCCCAGACACAGCTACCCAGTGCCTCTGGATGTAGGCGTTGGAGTTCCCACAGCTCAGGTGCTGCAGTGGTGTGCCAGGAATCCCGACCAGCACTTCCTCCTCCCGCTGCACCCCTGCCCTTCTGTTCAGTCTCAGCAGCTCTCTATTGAGATAAATGGCATTTCCCGACGCTTCACCTCTGCTAAGTGCTCCTCTGCTGCCGTAGCCAGAATCTTAATGTGTGCTCTGTGATTTAATGGCCGTGTAGGCTGGCTATTAACACGCTCGTGGGTGGAGTGGACTTGCGTCTCCACCACAGGCTCTCCACGCTCATTTGGTGACTCTGGGGAACCTAGAGGGGGGCGCCCCCGAACCACTCACCAAAAGTCTTCTCAGCCTGCTGTATTGCAAGTGGCTGCGCACTCTGCTCCCCGTGTGAGGGTCTGGAAAGTTTAGGAAGCAAGCAAGGGCCTCCCCTTCCTGTGTCCCAGAGCTGGGAAGAGTCCCAGTGAGTTCTTTTCTCTTTGTGGGGCCCGTGAACACCCCTTTGAACACCACATAACCACTAGAGCAGGAAAGAGATGCAGGTGAGCTTCAAGTCAAGCGTGAGTTACAGAAACGTTTAAAAACTGAGCGTTGGCGAGCTGGAGACATTGCTTAGCAGTCACCTAGGACGAAGGTTCGGTGGGCAGAATCCGCACTCTGCGGCTCACAATGGCCTGTAACTCCAGCTCCAAAGGGCAGAGAGAGGGAGGGAGGGAGGGAGGGAGGGAGGGAGAGAGAGAGAGAGAGAGAGAGAGAGAGAGAGAGAGAGAGAGAGAGAGAGAGAGAGAGAGAGGAAGAGAGAGAGAGAGAGAGAGAGAGGGAGGGAGGGAGGGAGGGAGAGAGAGAGAGAGAGAGAGAGAGAGAGAGAGAGAGAGAGAGAACATTAAAAGACTCCAAAAAACCTGCAAG
The DNA here is from genome assembly GCF_903995425.1 of Onychomys torridus. NCBI lineage: Eukaryota > Metazoa > Chordata > Mammalia > Rodentia > Cricetidae > Onychomys > Onychomys torridus. Next base: position 2,327,863 of record NC_050464.1, on the reverse strand, counting down.
GAAGAACAGATGGTTCAGTGGTCAAGAGTGCTGGATGCTCTTGTAAGGACCTGGGTTCTATTCCCGACACCTATGTGGCAGCTCCTACCTGTCTTTAGTTCCAGGGATCTATCTGATGCTCTCTTCTGTTCACAGACATGCATGTGGTCAAAACATCCATACATATAACTTAAAAAATTAATCCTAGAAAATCTTGGAAATTTGGAGGCTAGAGAGTTCAGTGGGTTCTTGCCACATAGACACCAAAACCTGAGTTTTATTCTCCTAACAGAAAATGCCCTGTGTGTGATTACAGGCCAGCAGCTTATTCTAATTGCTGAGTTCTAGGTGGGTGGGAGATCATGTTACAAAATAAAAAATAAGGCTTGCAGTGTGGATCTGGTGAGATGACTCACAGGTTAAGAACATGTAATGTTCGTCCAGAGGGCCCAGGTTCAATTCCTAGTACACATGTCAGGCAATTTATAATTACCCATGACTTCAACTCCAGGGGACCCAGCCCTCTGGTCTCAGTGGGCACCCCATATATGTGGCATGCACTTACACAGACATACAGGTATACACATGATTAAAAGTGAAATAAATTGTCCCCTCGAGCTTTGCTCTCCTAGAGCTCCTGAAAGGCAGATTGGAGGGATAGAGCAGCCCTCAGTGGCCCAGAGGTGAGTGGGCCCAGGGGCCACTAGAAACAAGGCCCTGGGCAGGGGTGCAGGGGTGGGTGGGGAATCTTAAAAAAGAAAAAAAAAAAAAAGAAACAAAACAAAACAAAAAGCTCCAGGTGGCCAGTGCCTGAGGTCCTCTTCTGGCTTCTACATGTACATTTCTGAGGGGTCCCTGCAGGGATCCAGGCAGGGAGTCAGACCTGGGTCAGAATTTGGGGAGTCTAACACAGTACAATTTGGGTAAAGGTTTCCAGGCAACAATCAGTCCAATTTCTGGTGTACCATACAGCTTAAGGAATGACTGTATAGACACTCCTTTACAAAGTATGTGTGACGGTGAGGGTGGGCTCTAGAGCTAAAGACCCTAGGATCTAGTGTGGCCTCTGATCGAGATGGCATAAAGCACACGTGACATCCCCCTAAGGATGGGTTCTATTGACTGGGAAGTAAAGACAGCGGTCTAGGGAGAGAGAGTCCGGGATAGACATTCTGGGGAATTTGGGTGAGGCCCAACTCTATAGCAAAAGGTGGGTGAGGTCTGCAGCCACTGATAGGTCTTCAGGTCATTAACAAAATCTATTCCCAGCCTTCTGGGCTGGCAAACAGGTATTTTATCTTCTCCACTGAGAAGAAGCACCTGTGTGTTAACATTCCTGGCTCCCTAGTGCTCTGTGGGCGCAAGGACATTGGTGGCCCCCCAACAGATTTCCCTTTCCCCAGCCTCCCAATCTGGAAAGTTTAGTTTTGGATTATAAGTGGTGGGAAGTCCCAGCTCTAACGTGGGTCTAGCAACAGTTCCTAGTGCTTTATTTTCTAGGGGACACTCCCTCTACCAGGCTCTTTCTTCTTCCTGGCCTTTGTTGAAACTCCTGGAAATAGAAATCCTGACAACTTGAGATTGTCTTCGGAGCTTAGCTTAGCAGAGTCTACCCTGGACAGATGACAGATCCCGTAAGATGTTAAAAGCCCCAACTTGGGCTGGGTGAGGTGGCGTGCATCTTTGATGCCTGCACTAGAGAGGCAGAGGCAGATGGATCTCCGTGAGTTTGAGGTCAGTCTGGTGCACATAATGAGTTCCAGGACAGCCAGAACTTCTTAGTGAGACCCTGTCTTCCAGGCCACCAAAAAACAAGCAAGCAAGCAAACAAACAAACAAACCCAAGTGGTAGGCAAGAATGTCTTCCACTGTGTGGAGAAAGTTGTTCTACACAGAGAAAGTCCAACATGCAAGGGAAACGGGAGAGACCAAGACCATGGTTGGTGGAGGGGCAGTGCTCCATTTGAGAATGCAATGTTTGAGAGAGAGAGAGAGAGAGAGAGAGAGAGAGAGAGAGAGAGAGAGAGAGAGAGAGACTCCCTCCCTAGCTCCAAGGTCCAACCCATTTCTATTCTTTATAACTTTCAGTTTTTCAGCCCTTCAGAGTCTTTGGGCCAGAGTTTCCCTTTCACACAAGCCAGTTTAAACTGTTTCTCTTTTGTGTGTCTGGAGAGCCTTTAAAGAGAACTGATCTTCTCACCTAGTATGCCATTACTAAGACGGTTAAATCTTCTTTCCCTTTTTGGAGACAGTAGCCTAGGCTGAACTCAGATTCTATATCTTCCTGCCTCAGGCTTCCAAGTGTTAGAATTTCAGGCATGGGCCTCTGTGCCAGCTGGAAGAGCTAGCTTTTTAAAAAAGACTTATTTATTTTTCTTTTATGTGTATGAGTGTTCGCCTGTATGTATGCCTGTGGAGGTCAGGAGGGCATCAGATTCACTGGAACTGGAGTTACAGATGGTTGTGCATGTGGGCATGGGAGCTGAACCTGGATCCCTGGGAAGAGCAGCCAGTGCTCTTAATCACCCAGTTGCCAATCCAGCCCATGGCTGACACCTTATCTTTATGGGTGCTCAGATTTGTTCTCTGAGATCTCACCCTGATGCACATACAAATCTTGCTAGTGTTGAGTCCCTAACCAAGTGTGTCGAAACTCTGTGATTGCTAATATGTGTATTGGGTCCCTGGGTTATGGAATGCCCAGTTAGCTGATAAAAACATTGTTTCTGGGTGAGTCTGTGAGGATGTTTCTAGATGAGCTCACTAAATCACTGGATTGCATGAAGATCTTCCTTCAGTAATTTAGGTGAACAACATCCAATATATTGAGGCCCAAGAGGAACAAATAGAGAAAGAATGAATCCCCCTCTCCTGAGCTGGGACATCCACCTTCTACCCCTAGAAATGGAAGGACTTTTTCCCTGGCTTTGGGATTCAGTCATGGCCTTGTACCATTGGCATCCCTGACTGCAACATGCCATCTTCTTTCCTGGGTCTCCAGCTGGCACATCGCAGATCATTGGGTTCCTTGGCCTCTGTGTAAACGGATCCTCACATTTAATCTTAATTATATACCACTGAGTCCTGTGTATCCCAGCTCTGCACACCACCTCTGTGAACATCTCAGAGTTCACCGAGGACACACAATCTGACCTGTGCTGCTGTAGATGTAGGGCAATGGTCTCATCTCCCCACGCTGGCCTCTCCCACTCCCAGACAGGCCTCTCTGTTGCCGACAAAGATGGTGACCAGCGCCCTGGTGCAGTGTGAGGTTTTCACAAAAGAGCCTCCTGAATATTTGGGTCTGGGACAAAAATTGCAGGCAGTTTGCATTTTCTGTATAATTTCTGAAGGATTGTTATTTACACAGAAAGATGTCATGTTGAGTGGCGCCCACCAACAGGTCTACCCATACAATATAACTTATATATGAGAACTGTATTTATATCATTCCCTCTTACTCCCTATAACTTCTCAAATCCATTGCCTCTTTCTGTAATCATTACTGTTATTTACCTACAGACATGTGCATACAAATATATAAATACACTGCTGAGTTCCTTTAATGTTGCTTGTATGTATATGTATTAGGGCTGACCACTTGGTATTGGATGACCAATTAGGGGACTCTTCCCTAGGGAAGACTTAACTCCTCCAATCTCAGTGGTCATTAGTTGCTTGCTATGCACCCATCTATGGGTGGGGTCTAGTGAGATTTCTTCCAGGCATGTTGACAACTCAACTGGTGTCATCGTTCAGTTTTTGTTTAGGTGACCGTATTGCCAGGATTTCATGGGTATAGCTTCCCTATCATAGAGGACACAGTCTCCCCCATACACTTCCTGTCACAGTGGGAACTGCACTATTCTTATTAAGCTGGAAATAAATTCCGGGAAGCCAGTCTAGGTGTATGACAGTCCTCTTCTGGGCATTCTCCTTGGGGGCTGTCTGGTAATCCTGTTTCTGATTCTTTTTTTAAATATAGTTTTAAATTTTATTTATTTATGTTTTTTTAAGGTATGAGTACTCTGCATGCCAGAGAAAGCTTCAGATCCCATTATAGATGGTTGTGAGCCACCATGTGGTTGCTGGGAATGGAACTCAGGACCTCTGGAAGAGCAGCCAGTGCTTTTAACCTCTGAGCCATCTCTCCAACCCTGTTTCTGACTCATGATGTGTTCTTTAGTTTAGTTTTAATCTGTAATTGAATGTATAAATTCCTACTATTCATTTTCCTTGTGTGTGTGTGTGTGTGTGTGTGTGTGTGTGTGTGTACTCACATGTACGTGCCTGTGAAGATCAGAGGTAAACCTTGGCTGTAGCTCCTCCAGTGCTACCCACTTTATTTTTTGAGACACAGCCTTTCCCTGCCTGGAACTCTCTATTAAGCTAAGATGGCTGGCCAGCCAGTCCCGTGGATTCGCCTGTCTCTCTTCCCCTAGTGTGGGGTTATACGTGTTCTACCACACTTGACTTGTGTGGTACTGGGGATTGAGCACATGTCCTCATGCTTGCATAGTTAATACTTTACCAATGAAGCTAGCTCCCAAGCCCCATAGCTTTCTTTTATTGCAGGAAATGAGACCAGCTGTCTTGTTATCATTCATTTACTCATTCATTCATTCATTCATTCATTCATTCATTCATCATCCATCCGTTCACCCCAGCCTATGTGGCTGCTATGCTGCATCCTACAATGTGTCAAATGGCATTGCCCACTAGGAATTCAAAGAACAAAGGGCATACTCAGAACACAGGTCTGTTTGGTGTTGTATTCACTTTATTTTATTTTTTTAAATCTCATTTCCTTCCTTCCTTCCTTCCTTCCTTCCTTCCTTCCTTCCTCCCTCCCTCCCTCCCTTCTTTCTTCTTTCTTTCTTTCTTCCTCCCTCCCTCCCTTCTTTCTTCTTTCTTTCTTTCTTTCTTTCTTTCTTTCTTTCTTTCTTCCTCCCTCCCTCCCTCCCTCCCTCCCTCCCTCCCTCCCTCCTTCCTTCTCTCTCTCCCCCCCCCCCTCTTTCTTTCTTTCCTGGAGCCTCATGCTGGTCAGGGTCCAGAATTCCTGTTGAATGCTCCCAGGGAGGCTGCCCATGACAAGCTGTATCAGAGAATGTTCCACATACTTGCTTTTCCCTAGACTCTGCTATTCCTGGAGGGCAACACCCAACCATAGTCCAGCCACTTTGTGGACTAATAATTAGAAAAGAAAGAGTGAAAAAAAAGGAGGAGAAGGAGCAAGGGGAGGAGGGGGAGGAGCAACAGGAGAAGGGGAGACAGAGGAGGGGAGGAGCAGGTGGGGGGAGACAGAGGAGGGGAGACAGAGGAGGGGAGACAGAGGAGGGGAGGAGCAGGTGGGGGGAGACAGAGGAGGGGAGACAGAGGAGGGGAGGAGCAGTAGCTGTGAGTGACTGTGTTGGGACCTTTGGAAACTCTGGTGGTGAAAGGCAGAGCCAGGCTGGCACTTCCCCTTTCTGCACAGTGAGGCTGAGGCGCTGGGGCCAGACTAGTTGTCTCTGGAGAGCCTGAAGCAAGGATGGATCAAGAGACTGTGGGCAATGTTGTGCTCTTGGTCATTGTCACCCTCATCAGCGTGGTCCAGAACGGTAAGGGGAGCCCTCCCCCAGGGAGAACGGTGTTGTGAGTCAGGCATACACAGTTCTGTGTGCACAAGGACCCCGCATCTCTGCTTCTCCGGACTTGAATGTGTAGGGGTGGGGGGCCTCTCTCTGTGAGTTTGGGTTTTCCTCCTCCTGGACCTTCTTTTGCTTGAGTGGTGATGACGAGTCGTGTTTACAGAGGAAAGACAGCCACCTGACCCAAGTGTCTGCAGTTGGTGTATGGATACGGAAGGGTGGAAGGCAAGGGGCCTAGAGAGAAAACACGGGGTATGTGTTCATTCGGGTGCTGGGCTGAACCGACTATTCTGCAGGGCAACTGAGATCACCTGTCATCTGTGTGTGTATGGGATCGGGGCGTTGATTTGAGATTTATAAATGGGAGGGCACCTTATCATTATTTTACTTCTGTACTTAAAAAAGTTCTTTTGGAGAAACATTCAAAAACATACTGTGTGTGTGTGTGTGTGTGTGTGTGTGTGTGTGTGTGTGTGTGTGAGAGAGAGAGAGAGAGAGAGAGACTGGGGATAGAACTCAGGTCCTTGTATATTCTGAGTAAGTAGGTAAGTTCTCTACTGTTTATCTATATCCCAGCTCTTTGGTGTACAGCTTTACACACACACACACACACACACACACACACACACACACACACACACACGCACACACACACAAATCTATCTATGGATTGATGTATGTATGTATGCATCCATCATCTGTCTTTCTGTCTGTCTCTCATCTCTTATCTGTCTATCTGGGGAAACAGCCCTGTTTCTTAGCATTGCTATTAACCTCATTAAAAACTCGGAGAGGGAATGAGTAGCTTATTTAGGCCACTACTTCCTCAAACCTCTGCTGTCTCATGCAGGCGCTCTTGGCTCGGTAAATTGACAGGGAGGAGTAAGTAGCCCATCTACACACACCCACGGAGACCTTGCTTGGCACTAGGCGGTGGCCAGGGGCCCCGATGATAGGACAGTACGCAAGGCTGCCTTCTAGGAACAGTGAAAGCAGGACTCCTCCAGTCTCCTGAAGACAACTGTGTGGGGACAGAGACTGCTTGCTCAGCCCTGGGGAGGGGCTCCCCTCTACCCTGTCCCCTGTACCTGACACTGTGCCTTGTGGGCATCAGTGCGCAGGCAACTGTATCCTCTCCCCTGCCAATGCAGCTGGAACTGGGCTCAACAGGAAGTTCAAGTTCACTTTTCCCATCGTCCTCTCAGCTCAGAAATGAATCAGGGGAACCCGCGAGGCTCCTGGTTAGACTGGAGACCCCTGAGTGGTAGGCAAGCAAATGAGCGGGCTGTGCCATCACAGCCCCCACACCACTGCTTCCCCTCATCCCCCCACCCCTGCCCCCGAGGAGCCTGGTAGAACAAGGTGGAGACAGAGCATCATGGTGCCGATGTTGGCACAGAGTCATTTCACCTGTGCTCAGGGACGGGAGAGGCCGCTGCCCTGTACAACGATGCCGCACCGTGGCTTTGGGTAAGCCGTGCTCTCCTGTGAGGGAGGAGCCTGAGAGACCAAGTGAGGCTGAAAGTCATCTGTGAGGACCTTCTGTAACTGCTGGAGATGCCTGTTTGGGATGAGGATTCTTTAAATAACTTCAGACCCAGTACTGGTGCTGACCTGTAAATGAGGCCAACACTAAGTTCTAAGTTCAGCCTCTCTTTGCAAGTCTAATGAACTCTGGGCTTCATCTATAAACCTGGGTGAGAAGAGCTAAAAAGATATGCAAAAAACCTATGCTTTTCATCCTCCATGCCAAAACACCACTTGGAAAACTTCCTGTTAGTCAGAAAATGTTTCCATGGTACTGAGTATTGAACACTGTTTGTGTGCCAGATAAGGATGTGCAGTGGCTGGCTCCACTTCCTCAGTGACCCCGAGAGCCTGGTTTTCTGAGGATGGGCAGTGCCCAGCCTGCCTGGTGTGACTTCCCCCTTCTGCCTTCAAACACTTTAGTCATCAAGACGTTTGGACTTAAGGCTTGAGCCAGCAGAATGCCGATGGTGAGGCCAGGCCAAGCTGAGAAACCCAGCCCGGAATCATCCAAGCCCAGCTGCTTTGCCAGCACGGCTGCGGAGGAGCCTCTGCCCTCTCCTGCCAAGGGGCCAATAGCTCTGTCACCAGGTGAACCTGGAAAACATGCAGATTGTCTCTAACTTGCTGTGTTGGCCAGTTTAATGTCAATTCCACACAAGCTGGGGTCATCAGAGAGGAGGAGCCTCCACTGAGAAGATGCCTCCATAAGACTGGGCTGGAGGCAAGCCTGTAGGGCATTTTATTAATTAATAATTGACAGGGGAGGGCCCAGCCCATTGTGGGTGGTGCCATCCCTTGCCTGGTGGTCCTGGGTTCTATAAGAAAGCAGGCTGAGCAAGCCATGAGGAGCAAGGCAGTGAGCAGCACCCCTCCATGGCCTTTGCATCAGTTCTTGTTTCCAGGCTTCTGCCCTGTTTGAGTTCTGGTCCTGACTTCTTCAGGGATGAACAGTGCTGTGGAAGTGTAAGCTGAATAAACCCTTTCCTCCCCAACTTGCTTTTTGGTTACGGTGTTTCAGCGCAGCGATAGAAACCCTGACCAGGAACTTACTATGGTTTCACTCTTGACTTTTCAGTTGTATCAGGGTGTAAAAGGCTGCCTACAGAACCATTCCATCTTTCACTTTTAGTGGGACATACATGGATTACGTGAAAGTATTGCAAAATAAGCTTTGTGTTATATACTGGAAGTATCCTGAGCACATTCAAGATCGTCCAGGCTGAGCTGTAGCACTGAGCAGGTTAGGTGTATTAAATGTATTTTTGACTTAAGATATTTCTTACTTAGGGTGGATTTATTGGGAAAGCAACTCCATCAAAGTAGAGAAGCATCTATTCGGGAAAAGTGATACAGGAGTCCCGGGGGAAGAGGGTGGGTGAGGAGGGCTGTCCTGGACATGGGGACAGCGAACACAGGAGGGCTGTTCCCGCAGCCCAGGGAGTGATGAGAAAAAGTGGGAGGAGTTAGCCTCCTCCTCTCCCCCTCCACCACAGAGCACCTTCTTCCTTCCTGGATTCTTTCTAAAATGAAGACCACAGGGGAATGGTTCTCAACTTGTGGGTCACAATCCCCAGAGGGGGTCACATATCAGCTATCCCACACATCGGACATTTACATTGCTATTCATAACAGTAGCAAAAATACAGCTATGAAGTAGCAATGAAATAATTTTATGGTGGGGGTCTCCACAGCAGGAGAAACTGCATTAAAGGGTGGCGGCGTCAGGGAGGTTGAGAACCACCGCCATAGAAAAGCTCCTGGTAACGCCGGCCACGGTGCTATTAAAACAGCCTCATAGAAACTATTTTTCTGTGGACCCGTGGCTGTTACTCTGCTGGTTCCTGTTCACGTGATGGTGAACTGGAATCTCTAAACACAATGGACTGTTCTAGATACTCCGTGTAAGCATGTAAGACACTCCTTGTTCTCAGCACGTAGCTCTGACCAGGACCAGCAGTTTCTCTAAACCTGATGGACTGTTCTAGATCCTCAGCCTCTTTGACTCTTGGCTCAGGTGCTGCATTCTTCTTGAGCTTGGGCCTCCCTCTGGGAATCCTATGCTCTACACGTCTGTGGCCTTTTACTAGTCTGTCTGTCGTCTGTCTGTCTGTCTGTCTCACTCATCTCAGTATCTCAGGTTGGCCTCAGACTTACTGTATACCTGAGGATGACCCTGAACCCCTAAAGTTTTTACCTCCTGAGTGCTAGGATTAGAGGTGTCTGTCACCATGCTTGGTATTATGTGATGCCAGGGATCAAACTCACGGCTTTGGCAAACCCTCTGCTGACCAAAACTACAACTCCAGTCCATGATGGAGTAGAACCCAGGGACTTTCAGGTGCTGGGCAAGTGCTCTTCCACTGGGCCACACTCCAGCTCCCTCCAGCTCCTTTGTCTCTAGCTTTGTACATTACACATTTGTATTCTAGAAGTTTTATGTACTGGCTAACTGTCTCCCCTTTTTGTTAATAAAACATGAGCTCCTTGGGGCCAAGGATCTCAGTCTATTTTGTTTTCAGATTCAAGCTAAACATCTGGTTCATGGTAACAGACAACAGACAAATCTTTAAAATAAATAATAATTCACTGGAGATGGCTGAGCTGTTAAGAGCACTGGCTGCTTTTGTAGAGGACTCTAGTTCAATTCCCAGAACCCACATAGTGGCTCACAACCATCTGTAACACCAGGTTTCGGGGGATCTGATGCTCTCTTCTGGTATCCATGGGCACTGTATGCATGTGGTACATAAACATACATGCAAGGGAAGAACCTATACACATAAAATAATAGAGTAATCTATATAATTGGGAAATTATCCCTTATAAAGTAATCATTCTTAGCCTCATTTGTAGTTCTGCTGGGTCCTGATTCCCAGCTCAGTCCATCTGTCCTGAGCTGGGCCTGCTGAACCACACACACAGTTCTTGTCCTGAGCTAGGCCTGCTGAACCACACACACCGTTATTGTCCTGAGCTAGGCCTGCTGAACCACACACACAGTTCTTGCCTTTGCATAAGCTTCTCCACTCAAGCTCAAGTGATTCCTGTTACATCCCTTGCTCCCTACAGCCATCTGCAAATTCCTGCCCAGTCTTCAGATTTTAATTTAGGTATCATTTTCTCTAGATATCCTGTGGCATGACCAATAAATTAAGCTAGTGGGCTTGACCCTTCTGAGCCATTCTGTGGAATCATTGTCAATATTTTTCAACTGTGAGTTTCTTAAGGCCAGGCTGTGTGTGCCTTGCTTGCTGCCTTGTCCCAACACCAAATGCATCGATGATGGAACCGATGCTGAACACATTCTCGCTAAGTGACATTTGTGGTGGGGAGGACATGGAGGCCTGTTTGGACACCAAATCCAGGAAGCATGCCTATGTGTTAGGAAAACAGTTAGAGAACAGGCTCCTGAGTGTGCCTGCTTATGAACCACATCCAAATCTTTCCCTCTGGCAGCATTCTTCGCCCACAAGGTGGAGCATGAAAGCAAGACGCAGAATGGAAGAAGCTTCCAGAGGACGGGGACTCTTGCCTTTGAGCGGGTCTACACTGCCAAGTGAGTTCACACTCTGATGCTGCTAATAGTGGGGACACGGGCATGCAGGAATGAGACTGTCCTCCAGGACACATCTGCCTCTGCCAGCCTTCAGAGTGTTCAGGAGGCAGGCTTCTGGGAAGGTTGGACTTCACTTGGAAGGCTTCTGGATGCCCTTCCTCATCTTGAAGATCACAAGCCTTAGAGGAAGGAAGTGGGGCGGGGGAGGGAGGAATGGGCTCTATGATCCAGAAACACCCAGGGACCAGTTTCCTGTGAGTGTTGAAGCTCTTCATCGCAAGCCAGCTGTGATCCACAGCAGTCCTAAAGCAGGGGCAGTCTGGAGGTGACATCAGTGAGTTTTATAACACAGGGTCCCCTTGAGTAACCAAAATGAGAACAGAAAGACGGAAGCTCTGAGTAATATATTCCCCTGCCCTCTTGCCTTGCCTTTTGAATAGCAAAGCTGTTGGCAGACACCTGAATGGCCTTGGAAAGAGGTTTGTGGGGTTCTATTTGGCTCACAACCCTGAGAAGACATTCCTCAAACATGATCTTCCTTTATGCAGAATATATTTAAACAGGGGTCAGCTGGGCATGCTGGTGGCCAGAAGGGCAGGCTCCCTGCTTTGAGGTAGGGCTACTTTGAGAGAGGGTGTCAGTTCCAGCCCTAGGGGTGACTTTGATTCTTCCAAGGGAAAGTCACGGCCATCCAACAGTAGGATCAAAGCCAGGGACTCTCTAGGAAGGTCAGGAGGCTCTGTAAGGGGCCCCTGCAGACCTGTGCGAGCAGCTTGGGGTGGGGGGCTCCCACTCAGCTATCATTGGCTTCTTGTGAACTAAACTGATTCCGGGGGTGAGGAAAGGTTGGATCTCAGGAATGAATACATCTTCCCTCTCGTAGATGCCATTCACTCTTTCTGTGAGGCATAGGGTGTGTGTAATTCCAGGGAGGGTCTTCCCATTGATATTTCCCAGCCTTGGCTCCCTTTGCCCCTAAGCTTCTAAATTGGTGCATGCCTTGTCTGGAGCACTCACCGTTCCTTTAGGAGTCCCCACAGAGCACTCGTAGATGCTCGATTTCCATCCCACCTGCCTGTTCCTTCACAGCAGACACTCCTGCCAGCTGAAGGAAATACTTTGCTGAAGTACCCACAGGGAGATTTCTTTGTTAGGATTTAGACCTTGGCTTTGTTAATCCTCAGTGTCAATGTAAGACATTAAAAGACGTGGGTTAAAAGGCATTACAGACCCATTTGAAGAAGAGCAGAGAGAATGTATAGGTTGACATCAATGTATCTGCACCATTTTCTGTGGAGATGACACAAAAGGGGCCCTCAGAAATGTCGTGAGCAAGAGATGTAAAGGTATATCTCTGATCAGGGGTGGAGACAAAATTGTGGGAAGAAAACCACAGTTTCTAGCAGTGGGGGTGAGCAGTGTCCTTCTGCCCTGATAATTACTTTCTTACAGTGACACTGAGTTTTTACAGATGCCTCAATCTTCCAGTGAGAAGCTGCAGTGGGTGGGCCCGCACATTCTTAGAAGTTAAGTTCCCACTTTGCTGGCAACGCACAGGGAACAGAGCATCCTGGGCAATCTTGATTCTTTCCTTTTTTGACACACAGTCTCACTGTGTAGCCAAGGCTAGCCTCAAACGTGTGGTCCTCGTGCCTGTGCCCTGCCCAGTATTGGGATTCCAGGCATGTACCACCATGCTGGGTCTTAGCTGCCTCATCTCTGCCACTTCCCCCTGCTAGAGAGATAGCTTTGTTTTCTATGATCCCGGTGCTGCTCGCCTCCAAGTTGCACAAGTACCCCGAGGCTGGTGGTTGAGCTGCACAGTTGGGGAGAGTGGCTTAGAAACCCTGCGATTGTGTGGAGGTTCCAAAGAGAAGGATGTGTGCAAGGTGAGTATCGGGTGGTTGTTGTGTTTGGGGACCCAACCATGAAGACACTGCACCTGGACTTCCAAGTCCCGGTCTTTACCACTCAGCCCTCCTGAGAGGTGGAGGGGAAGGGGCAGACAGGGAAGTTGTGTGGAGTGGTAGGAAGTTAAGACCCAGGGGAGAGAACTTTCTCTAAGATAGAATTGCTCAGACACTGTTGTGGTTCTGTTACAAAGACCACTTCCTCCCTTGGCCAACAAGCATTTGTGCATGCGTATGTAGGCTGCATAAGGGGCTGGAGCTCTGTACAGCAGGATCCTGGCAAGGTCCAGGCGTACCCTGGCTGTTTGCCTGTGCCAGGTGACCACCAGGAAGGTGCTGAGGATGAATAGAAAGCCACACCAGCAGTCTCTTCTCCAGGGCCCCCCAAAGCACTAAGAAGAGGTAGAAGAAGAAAAGAGGATGTCTTTAAAGAGTCACTTATTTTTATGTGTTGAGTGATTGGCCTGCCTGTATGTATGTGCACCATGTGTGTGCAGTGACCATGGTGACCAGGAGAGGGCATCAGATCACTGGAACTGGAGTTACAAATGGCTATAAGCTTCATGTGGGTGCTGGGAATCAAACCTAAGTCCTTTGCAAAAGTAGCCAGTGCTCTTAACCTATCAGCCATCTCTCTACCCCAAGAGCATGTATTTAACCTTGCTATCTAAAATTTAGGATGTTAATCCGTATCTGTTGTTAACACACAGAATGACATTAGTATACTATACATACGTACATGCATACATACACACACATCTATACATACAGCATATTACACTATAAGCTATATACAATTTATACACAAATATATCTGTCATAAGTTGTAAGACCCAGATTTTTTTTTTCTTTTCGAGACAGGATTTCTCTGTGTATCCCTGACTGTCCTAGAACTCACTCTGTAGACCAGGCTGACCTTGAAGTCACAGATCCACCTGCCTCTGCCTCCCAACTGCTGGGATTAAAGGCATATGCCACCATCATCCTTATAAGACCCAGATTTTTGTTGGTGAGTGTAGGATCATGAATATTTTGAGATCTTGGCTATGAAGGAAATAACCTGAAAGACAATGATATTTACTGATGGACATAGAAGCCCCAGGCACATTATTTTAGCATGAGCTGTGACTGCCGAGATATAGATAGATTGAGAGTCTGGGACAGTGGATGATCACTTGACCCAGCCAACATCAGTAGGTGAGATTCCTCCACGGACGGCTGTCTGACCACTAGGGCAGTGCTGAGCCAGAGCTTTCTGGATACAATGAGCTGGACCTTGGCTCTTTCACATGTGCAGGATGCAGATCAATGCGCTGGTCTTAGAGCATCAGCACAGCTAGTGAGCTTGAGTTCAAGTTTGACTTTGGGAGGAAAATCCGAGTTAGCTGACTGTGGGTTCTTCCTCGGGAGTGAGCGCAGGTAAGCATAGCTGTGGCATGGGATGGCTGTCCGGAGATGTGTAATTTCCTGAAATGTGTCTATGCTTCCACGTTCATGAGTGATTAATAAATGACACAACAAAGAACACAGTACTTCCTGGTGATGCCAGAGAGGCTCCAAAGGGCAGTTCACCAAGAGAGGGAGTGGCATAATTAACCCCGGAGATTCCCCTTGCTGCTCACTTTTTGTCAGAACACATTCGGAAAAATGTCACGATACTCCGGCATCTCTTGGTGTCCACTGTGGGCTCATTTTTTTTTTTTCAAGCAGTGTATAGTAATCTAAAGCCACTATATCTACAAGGAGCCTGACTGGTGTCGATAGTATGATTAGCTCTTATTCATGGTGCTTCTTTACTCCAATGTAATCCAAACAATCTAACAGAATTCTAAAGTGTTTCTCTATCATATTTCCAGAGGTGGGAAAAAAGGAAAGATAGCCCAGGGCCTCTCCATAAACCGGTCAGATTGTGGGGCTTCCACTTTACAGCATGGTGACTCATTGCAAGACCAGCCGAGCGGCTCTGCTTAGACCTGAGTGAGGGTCACGAGGGGATTGCCAGTTCTGTTTTGAGAGAGAAAAGATACAAGGCTCCTCAAAAGGAAAAGAAATGCATGGGTACTATGGGGGGGCATGGTCATTCAGATGTACCGACTCTACGTGGAACATGTCTCATTAGGAAGAAGGTAATTGGAATATAGGCAGGAACAGCGGGAAGCCTGCTCCAGTCATTGGACAGTCCTCTCTCAGGTAGACTCCCAGGTGGCTAGGGACCCTCCCCTTTCCATCACCGAGCCAGAATCACTATTTCATGGGCTGTGGAGACAGCTCAGGCAGCGAGTGATTGCTCTGCATGAGGACCGGAGTTTGAGCCCCAGCAACCCTGTGAAAGAAAAAAGAAAAGAAGAGGGAACTGGGTGTAATGGTGTAAGCTTGTAGCCCAGCGCTGGGGAGCAGAGACAGGCAGATCCCAGTGCCGGGGAGGCAGAGACAGGCAGATGCCAGCACTGGGGAGCCAGAGACAGGCAGATCCCAGCACTGGGGAGCCAGAGACAGGCAGATCCCAGCACTGGGGAGCCAGAGACAGGCAGATCCCAGCACTGGGGAGCCAGAGACAGGCAGATCCCAGCACTGGGGAGCCAGAGACAGGCAGATCCCAGCACTGGGGAGCCAGAGACAGGCAGGTGTCAGCGCTGGAGAGCCAGAGATAGGCAGATCCCAGCGCTGGGGAGGCAGAGACAGGCAGATCCCAGCTCTGGGGAGGCAGAGACAGGTAGATCCCAGTGCTGGGAAGGCAGAGACAGGAAGATCCCAGTGCTGGGGAGGCAGAGACAGGCAGATTTCAGGGCCTTACAGGCCAGCCTAATCCACAAGCTCCAGACTCAATCAGAGACCCAGGACACCAACCCCTGTGCTCCACACACACAGGTGCTCACATGCACATGTGCACACATGCACACCAACATGCACATCCCCTCCTAAAGCAGACAAAGTATGATGATCGGGCTGAAGCAGAGAGAAGTCCTTGTTACTAATGTCAAGTCAGCTGACACTGTTTGCTGGTAACCAGGCAGAAGAGTTTTCCCTGCCTTCCTGGAGCTGGGAGATGGATCTCCATCTCTCAACCCGGAGGCTGTGGTGTTGCGACTCTACTGATAAGTGGGTGTAGAAACAGTGCGGCCACCCCAGGCTACTGCAGTTTAACTGTGGACCCATCTATTGAGTAAGTCAGGAACTGCAAACATTGTGTGAGGACTTCCTGCCCTTCGGAATTCTGGGTTCACCAGACCTGTGGAACTTGTAAGGGTGCAGATCACCACCTCATGAGACGACTGGGTTCTGCACTGTGTGCTGTGCCTAGTTTGAGGCTGTCTCCAGGAGAGGAGACATGGGTCTGTCACCTAGGGCATTCACTTACTTCTCCAGTGAAAGGCTCCTTTGACTATAGAGGGACATAAAGGTCCTCGTGGCTGGGAAAGGACAACCCGACATCTCTAGGCTCTCTATACCATATGGATCAAGGGTGATTGATTAATCCAGATGTATTATCCAGCTGTGCTGGTTAATTTTTTTTGTCAACTTGACACAAGCTAGAGTCTTCTGGGAAGAGGAACCCCAAATAAGAAAATGCCTCCATCATGTTGACCTGTAGGCAAGTCTGTGGGGACATTTTCTTAACTCATGATGGATATGGGAGGGCCCAGCCCACTGTGAGTGGTACTACCCCTAGGCAGGTGGTCTTGAGTAGTATAAGAAAGGCTGAGGGGGCTGGAGTGATGGCTCAGTGGTTAAGAGCACTGACTGCTCTTCTGGAGGTCCAGGGTTCAATTCCCAGCACCCACATGGCAGCTAACAACTGTCTGTAACTCCGAGATCTGACACCCTCACACAAAAATACGTGCAGATATACATGTAGACAAAACAGCAATGTACATAAAATAAAGATAAATTATTGGGGCTGGGGATTTAACTCAGTGGTAGAGCGCTTGCCTAGCAAGCTCAAGGCCCTGGGTTCAGCTCCGGAAAAAAAAGAAAGAAAGAAAGCAGGCTGAACAAGCCATGTAAACAAGCCCGTAAGCAGCACTCCTCCATGGCCTCTGCTTCACTTCCGGCCTCCAGGTCCTCTCCCTGACTTCCCTTCATGGATTATAAGCTATAAGGTGGAAAAATAAAATGCTTTTATCCCGAGCTGATTTGGTTATGAAGTTGTATCACAGCCAGAGAAAGCAAAAGCAAGCCAAGGTTCTCACTGTTATAACAAAACAGCCATCACAGGTAGTTTTGAAGTTTGAGGTTTGTTGGGATCATGGTTCTGGAGGTCCGAGTACAAGATCAGCTGACCCCATAGGGTCGGGCCAATGGTGAGGGCAGCATAGCCTGGATCACAGTGGAAAGGTGTTAGTCTGAGGGGTCATAGCTTAAGCCAGAGAAAGAAGGGAGGGGGGCGAGAGGGAGAGGGACAGTGGTGAGGGGAGAGAGTGTCCAGCAAAGCCTTTCAGGGCACATCTTCAGTGACCGCCCATAGGCCCATCTCCTGGAGGTCTGTAGCACTGCATTCTTGGGACCAGTGTGCAATGTGTGTCAGTATGTAGTGCATGTCATATACAGGGGGACTGTGCCCATACTCAAACAAGAACAGCAGACTTCTGAGTGGCTCTGAGGCATGAGACCCTAGCCAGAAGCAGCCTGAACATGGAATTTTGGCCTTTACCTACATAGCTTAAACCCTGCCAATCCATTGCTTCAAATTGCACCATGTGTGGAACCACCTGGAAGGCTTGCTAAGGCACGGATTGCTGAGCACCTTGCCCAGTTTCCAATGCCACACACCTGAGCTGGCACGTGCACTTGTGTATCTAACACATCCTCAGTTGCCTCGTTTACACAGTGAAAGAGTTCCAGGGTTTGGAGACAAACAGGCTGGCTGTGAGGACTTCTGGGATGGGGCCCACAAGAGAAACTCTGCATTAAACCCCTGACTTAGAACTTCAGAGGGCAGAGTTACTGCCGCGCTCTTCATTTTGTGGGTGAGGACATGGGACCCAGAGAGGCAGCTCTTGCCGAAGCTGGCTAAAGTCCCCCCAAGGCCCGAGTCCCAGTCAGCTGTTCTTTCCAGTCTCCTGTGGCTCCCTGAATACCTCTCCTAGTTCTAGTGTTTTCCATATTCATTGCAGTTTTTTTGGTTGTTGTTTGTTTTTTGAGTCATGGTTTCTCTGTGTAACATCCCTGGCTATCCTGGAACTCACTCTGTCGACCAGGCTGGCCTTGAACTCACAGAGATCTTTAATCCCACAGAGTGTTGGGATTAAAGGTGTGTGCCACCACTGCCCGGCTGCATGTAATTTTTTTAAATCCTAGTTTAGGGTCTACAAGCTGCACCCAAGAACACTTACTGTTTACATTGTGAAAAAGTTCCAGGGTTTGGAGACAAACAGGCTGGGTATGAATTCTGGCCTTCTTCAGGCCCCACTCCTGAGCTGGGAAACCCTAGAGAGTTAATCAGCTGCTCAAGGCATTGGTTTCTCCTCTGAATATGACTGTAGTTATGATAGGCAGAATAATGGTCCCTAACACACCCTATTCCTACGAGGCTGTCATTTCATTATATGGAGAAATGCAGGTTGGTTTTGAAAAAAAAAAATCTTTCCTGGCTCATGTAAGTCAGGCTTATTTGTTTATTTGTGTGTGTGTGTGTGTGTGTGTGTGTGTGTGTGTGTGTGTGTGTGTTCAGGTACCCAAAGATGCCAGAAGAGGATGTTGCATCCCTCCCTTGGAGCTGGAGTTGCAAGTGGTTGTGAGCCAATGGAGATAAATGCTGGGATCTAAAGTTGGGTCCCTTGGATGGGGAGCATCAAGAGCTCTTGGTAACCTAACCGGGCCTTCTCTCCAGACCCACAGATAGAATCTTCTAAACGAGGAGACAGGCTTTACATTTAGAAAGGCTCATTGGTCATCCTTGGCTTTGAGATGGGAAGGGGCCATGAGCCAAAGAATACTGGAGTATCCTCAGAGTCTGGAGAGTCAAGGCAGTAGCCGGCCCCTCCCCCTCCAGCCCCCAGGAGCTTCAGAGGGAATACAAATCTGCCCACACCTGAGCTACAGCTCAGGGAGATTCATTTCGGACTCTGTCGTCTGGAATGGCGACACAATGACTCCTTGACGTTTAAAGCCACTGAGGTGGTGGCCGAGTGTTACAATCGCTAAAGCAAACCCAGAGTCATCTAGTGCAGTCCCAGGAACGCTTACGAGGGAGAGGACAGATGGCACAGTGCCTGGCGTAGAGCGGCAGCATTCCCAGGGACTCTGGAAGCCTTCTCGCATCGGCTTTTGTGAATGGACCTTGGTTTCTTTAACGCTTTGAGGACCTGGTTTTCCACTGGCCTGCTGCTTCCTATGGGACACAGTTTTCCTTGGCTGGGCATTTTTCGCTCTGCCACACCTTGTCTGCGTTGCTCACTTGTTACTCCAAGAAGTGCATGGGCACCACCCACCACAGGAGCTCTGCCAAAGAAGCGCGGCCTCTGATCGGCCTCACCCAAGAGCAGAGTTAATGAATTCTGAGCATGCTCACTTGTTCCCACCATCTGCTCTCTCGGGGTAGGCGGAAGACAAGAGAGGGGCCTGTGACCGCTGCACAACGGGGATTATGCACTGGGGTCTTCAGGTAATTGTCAGGCCACACTGTAGTCACGTGCTTTCTGATTTCTTTCTGCCGTTTGCCCTACAGCCAGAACTGCGTCGATGCATACCCCACTTTCCTTGTGGTACTCTGGACTGCCGGACTACTTTGCAGCCAAGGTAACCGTTGACTTCTCTTTCTATAACGTGCAGGCTCTCAGGGGTTCAAAGAGCAGGCATTTTGTTGAATAGCCTTGACTGGACCTACAGCTCTTATCCGGGTTGCCCTGGAGAGGTGAGAGCCCTGGGGAGATTGTGTTCCGGGCATGCTCAGTGCAGGCGCAGTGTGGCGTGGTCATGCATCGTTAATGCTTGCTCCCTGGTGGCTGGTTGAGAGCGCTTCGCTGACAAGGATGGTTTAAGGCTAAATGTGACTCAGAATGTGTAAGCAGTGTTAGCTCAGATACAAGGGCATTGTAAATGAGAGCGCCAGAGGGCTCTATTTTGGGACTACCGCTGCTGGCTCTTGGGTTAATAAGCTCGCAGCACTCTGGCCTCGGGCCTGCATCTTCTGACCGGCTGGGCTCCAACCGAACCTGGGTGATCAGCTGCACACAGTCTTGATGTCAACAATCCTGAAGGACAGGTGGATTCCCAGAGGTGCTCTGCAATTAAATGGAGAAGGGATTCATATGCTCTTGGCTCTCTTTGGAGATGGAGCACCAGAAAGCCTTGGCCGAGACCTGCATTTGTCTGGTGGCGGCTCAGTGTGATTGGAGTCGCTTCAGTGGTCCAGCAAGGCCCATGCAGAAAGGCCAGAAGCAATCATTTGACAAACCACTGGATTATTATCATTTTCTACTGCTCTATAAAGTATGTCCAGTTAGTTTCCCTGTGGCCCTCGAGGGAACCAAGTTCGGGATTATTCAGCTGGTTGAGCCTCACGGGCAGGATCAGAGCCTGGGTGGCTCCTTCAGTTCCGACTTCCGGAGTTTCTCTAAGCATTCTTTTACTGGACTAATTTATATTGTAAATACACTTTCAACATTTATTGTATGCCAACTTTGTCCTGAATGTAGGAGGGTTAATAATACACAAAAGGACAGTTACAAAGTAGGTGGATGGGGGCTGGAGGGATGGCTCAGTGATTAAGAGCATTTGCTGCTTGTGTAGAGGACCAGAGTTCAGTTCCCAGCCCCTACTCTAGGCAGCTCACAACTGCCTGTGACTCCAGCTCTAGGGGATCTGACGCCCTCTTCTGATCTCTAGGGGTACTACATACACATACCCCCATATACATATACATCATATACTCATGCATCATATACATCATATACACATACACCATATACATACGCATCATATACATATGCATATACATATAATTAAAACAACAATAAAATTAATTCTTTTAAAAATTAAGAAGATAAGTAGATAGATGGATATGTTATTGCCAACAGTGAGACCTACTCCCACGAGCAGTAGAATGCCACACAGTCTCCTTTAGTGCCTTAATGGCTCTCAGTAGCTCATCATTTATTTTCCATTTTCGACCCTGAGTGAGATTATAAAAATGTATCTGGAATTATTAAAAAATCAAGTCAAGGAAAATCCATATGAAGAGGTATGAGTCTTGTTGAGTCTGGATGATGCTAGATAAATCTGCTGTTGCCTCTCCAGCTAGGTGAATACAAAGGGAGTCTGAGAGTATTCCAGAGCCCTGGAAATATGCATCTCTGTCAAAGCAAACATCCACATCGCCAGGCCTCAAACGCACCAGTCAGCTGTAGTTGAGCATTGTAATTTTTATGAATGCGGAGATCATATGAGTTGTTTAGCAGAAAGGAACCCCAGAGACTATTCTTTTCCAGACCTCTCACTTTAGAGACTATCCCAAGATCCAGAAGGACAAGTGGCTTATTTCATTTCATAATTTTAGAACCTAGATTTGTACCTGCTTTGTGGTTCTCATGGCTCGAGTTCCCCTTGGAAGGTCTCTGCTATTCCCTGCAGAAGGCAGGAGATTGGAATCCTTTCCATACCTGTTGCCCATCAGTTTATGTCCAGTTGAATTCCAACTGAAAGAGAAATAGGTCAATGAAAGTCCAAACGGGAAAACTTTATGCAAAGCAAATCATTAACAGTGATATAATTAATTGTGGCAGTCTTGTGACTTTTAGAAATTTGGACAGACTTTGAAGTTTGTTTTTTCTTCCCCCGCCTTTATACCTAGATGGTTTAAAAAATGGTTAATTTTATTTTAAATTCTGTGTCTGTGTGTCTGTGTATGTGTTTGTGCACATGAATGCAGTTGCCCCTGGAAGCCAGAAGAGGGTGTCAGATCCCCTAGAACTGGAGTTATAGACGGATGGGAGCAGCTGGCTTGTGTGCTGGGAATCAAACCCTGGTCCTTTGGAAGTGCAGCAAGGCTCTTAACCATTGGCTCATCTTTCCAGCCCCTCTCTCTATAGGTTCTCCCCTACTCCCAAGATACAGGGTTTCTCTTCATAGCCTTAGCTGTCCTGGATCTCACTCTGTAGATCAGGCTGGCATCAAACACATAGAGATCCACCTGCCTCTGCCTCCCAAGTGCTGGGATTAAAGGCGTGCACCACCACTGCCTAGGTTCTTTCTGGGTTCTTGACATGCATCCTAGGCTGACCTTGAACTCCCCTCAGACTCCCAAGTGCTAGGATTACAAGTATGAGCCCCCATTCCCATTGTGGGGTTTTTGGCTTTTCACAACCTATGTTTCCCTACTGTAAAATAAGACTATCATCTACTCACTCATGTTAAAGTCCTCATGTTGAGGAAGGGAAAGAAATGGTGTCCATAAAGCCCACAGAAGCTTCAACACAGTACAGTTGAGCCTTGTATCTATTGAGAACTTTGCTGTTTCTGGCTCACACACAAAGTATTACTTTTTTCCTGTTGAAAAGGGATTTATTTCAGCACACAATTCTAAGTTACACTCCTTTACAGGAGAGAGGTCACAGAGCTCGAGGGAGCTGGTCACGTAGCATCTGTACTTGCAGGGATGAAGAAATGCATGAGTGCTCAGTGTGGTTCCCCCACTTATAACCAGTCTAAGGTACCCCACCTAGGGAATGGTTCTGCCCAAAGTTAAGATGGATCCTCCCGCATCAACTAATATCATCAAAATGACTTTCCACAGGCATGCCCAGAGGTTCACCCCCAAGACAATTCTAAATTCTGAGAGGGGACAATACCAACCACAAAGGAGAAAATATGTATTCTGGCAAGTCTATCAAAAAAGTGTTACTTTTGTGGGGCTGGTTAAGAGCACTTGCTGCTCTTGCAGAGGACCTAGGTTCAATTCCCAGCACCCACGTGGCAGCTCACAATCAGCTGTAACTCCAGTTCCATGGGCTCTCTCTCTTTTCCTGGCATCTGTGGGTACTTCATGCAGATGGTGCATATACATACATGAAGGCAAAATTCTCATACATGTAAAATAAAAATGAATATTAAAAAAACTTTCAAAAGTGTTTCTTCTGTATGGTTCAAATTAACAATCGGAACTTGATAAATGTTACTGATGCTGCTGAAGGCAGTGATGTGGTTTTGAAATCAGAAAGACCTGCATGAAACTTGCTGGACTTCAGAAAACATTCATTTGGTAAATATTATGGAAAGCCTATATGCTCCAGGCACTCCAGCAAGTGCAGAGGTGATCCGGGAAAAGACAGTGTCCTTATGCACTTTCGGTTTTCACTTAGATTTCTTCTTCTGCAAAACAGAGACAGGAAAGCTCTCCCAACCAGTAAGTGGTTGTGGAGCCTGAGGTGCCTAGCTCCTGTGAGGGTCTCACTAATGGAAGCTGCTTTGGTGTTTGAATAATGCTGGGGGCCTTTCAAAGTGTTTTTACTCACATAGTCCTATTTACTCCCATGCTCTTTCTTAGAAGATAGAAAAGTTGTAACTAGTCTTTATCCTCACATAGTAGGAGAGCTGTGACCAACTGTGTCCTCACATAGTAGGAGAGCTGTGACCAGCTGTGTTCACACATAGTAGGAGAGCTGTGACCAACTGTGTCCTCACATAGTAGGAGAGCTGTGACCAGCTGTGTTCACACATAGTAGGAGAGCTGTGACCAGCTGTGTCCACACATAGTAGGAGAGCTGTGACCAGCTGTGTCCACACATAGTAGGAGAGCTGTGACCAGCTGTGTCCACACATAGTAGGAGAGCTGTGACCAGCTGTGTCCACACATAGTAGGAGAGCTGTGACCAGCTGTGTTCACACATAGTAGGAGAGCTGTGACCAGCTGTGTCCACACATAGTAGGAGAGCCGTGACCAGCTGTGTCCACACATAGTAGGAGAGCTGTGACCAGCTTTTGTCCACACATAGTAGGAGAGCTGTGACCAGCTGTGTCCACACATAGTAGGAGAACTGTGACCAGCTGTGTTCACACATAGTAGGAGAGCTGTGACCAGCTGTGTCCTCACATAGTAGGAGAGCTGTGACCAGCTGTGTTCACACATAGTAGGAGAGCTGTGACCAGCTGTGTCCTCACATAGTAGGAGAGCTGTGACCAGCTGTGTTCACACATAGTAGGAGAGCTGTGACCAGCTGTGTCCACACATAGTAGGAGAGCTGTGACCAGCTGTGTTCACACATAGTAGGAGAGCCGTGACCAGCTGTGTCCACACATAGTAGGAGAGCTGTGACCAGCTGTGTCCACACATAGTAGGAGAGCTGTGACCAGCTTTTGTCCACACATAGTAGGAGAGCTGTGACCAGCTGTGTCCACACATAGTAGGAGAGCTGTGACCAGCTGTGTTCACACATAGTAGGAGAGCTGTGACCAGCTGTGTTCACACATAGTAGGAGAGCTGTGACCAGCTGTGTCCACACATAGTAGGAGAGCTGTGACCAGCTGTGTTCACACATAGTAGGAGAGCTGTGACCAGCTGTGTCCACACATAGTAGGAGAGCTGTGACCAGCTGTGTTCACACATAGTAGGAGAGCCGTGACCAGCTGTGTCCTCACATAGTAGGAGAGCTGTGACCAGCTGTGTTCACACATAGTAGGAGAGCCGTGACCAGCTGTGTTCACACATAGTAGGAGAGCTGTGACCAGCTGTGTTCACACATAGTAGGAGAGCCGTGACCAGCTGTGTCCTCACATAGTAGGAGAGCTGTGACCAGCTGTGTTCACACATAGTAGGAGAGCTGTGACCAGCTGTGTCCACACATAGTAGGAGAGCTGTGACCAACTGTGTCCTCACATAGTAGGAGAGCTGTGACCAGCTGTGTTCACACATAGTAGGAGAGCCGTGACCAGCTGTGTTCACACATAGTAGGAGAGCTGTGACCAGCTGTGTTCACACATAGTAGGAGAGCCGTGACCAGCTGTGTTCACACATAGTAGGAGAGCCGTGACCAGCCGTGTCCACACATAGTAGGAGAGCTGTGACCAGCCGTTGTTCACACATAGTAGGAGAGCTGTGACCAGCTGTGTTCACACATAGTAGGAGAGCTGTGACCAGCTGTGTCCACACATAGTAGGAGAGCTGTGACCAGCTGTGTTCACACATAGTAGGAGAGCTGTGACCAGCTGTGTCCACACATAGTAGGAGAGCTGTGACCAGCTGTGTCCACACATAGTAGGAGAGCTGTGACCAGCTGTGTCCACACATAGTAGGAGAGCTGTGATCAGCTGTGTTCACACATAGTAGGAGAGCTGTGACCAGCTGTGTCCTCACATAGTAGGAGAGCCGTGACCAGCTGTGTTCACACATAGTAGGAGAGCCGTGACCAGCTGTTGTTCACACATAGTAGGAGAGCTGTGACCAGCTGTGTCCACACACAGGACCAGTTAAGCACCTGTTCTAGATCATCGTACTCATAGGAAGCTGGTGTTTTTAGCTCCCAACCCTAAATTTAGGATTTTATGTGGGTGACTGGAGTGCTGTCTACAGCTATTTCCCCAGATGTTGGAATGCAAAGAAAGCTTCCCTGTAGGGCCGGAAACCCCAGGTGCTCAGGGACCAATCTCAGAAGCGGGGCTTTGGTTCCCGTGGTGACCCTTTCCCTGCCTTCCTCCCCAGCTCATGGCCTCACACAGGGCCCTCTGGCTGCTTGAATCCAGCTTCCCATATCTAGGGATAGACATGTTATTCACATCACATGATTCTTAAGCAGGTACTCTGTAGCACGCCACAGAGCTGGTCAAGGTAATCTATTATTCCAGTACTCGCCCTCCACCCAGCACTTGGCTTTTATTTGAAGTGTATGTATGCTGGTTGCTTTTTGTCAGCTTGACACAAACCTAGATATATCTGGGAAGAGGGAACTTCACTGAGAAAAATAAGATTGATCTATAGGCAAGTCTGTGGAGTAGTATCTCGGTTAATGATTAATGGGAGAGGGCCCATGCCACATTGGTGGTGCCACCACCCACCCAGGCAGGTGGTCCTGGGGTGTATAAGAAAGTAGGCTGAGCAAGCCATGAGGAGCAAGCCAGTAAGTATTGGTCCTCCGTGGCCAAAGTGTCAGCTCCTGCCTCCAGGTTCCTGCCTTGAGTTTCTGCCCCACAACTTCCTTTGATGATGGATCCTGATGTGGAGCTGTAAGCTGAAATAAACCCTTTCTTCTCCAAGTTGCTTTTGGTTATAATGTTTTAGCACAGCAATAGAAACCCAAACGGAGACTGTGCAAGCCTCCGCTTTCAGAACCTGGGGTCTCTGATGGATTTTGTGAGCAAATGCTAATTGCTTAACCACTATTACTGTTGTGTGAAAAACGTTTTGGGAGACCGAAACTGATACGCGTGTTTTCATTTCTCTACTTAGTTCCTGCTGCCTTCGCCGGACTGATGTATTTGCTTGTGAGGCAAAAGTACTTCGTGGGCTATCTGGGAGAGAGAACCCAGAGGTAGGTCTCAGGGTGCTGAAGAACTTGATTGCGTGAATGCTTTCCTAGTAGGAGGGAACACCCTGTCTGCTGCTGAGAGCTCAATAGGATCTCCTTGGATGAAGGGAGGACAGGCTAGGACCCTCCTCCCCAAACTTTAAGGCTTTGAAAATAAAACTGGAGAGTTGCCTAGTTTTCCCATTAAATTTTCCCTTTACATAGCCTTGGCTCATAGGGGTGTTTTAGCATGCTGGGCTGTACATTGTTTGCAACGGCATACCAGCTGTTCTCTGTGGTGGAATCTGGGGCAGCAGTGACTTTTCAGGTCTGACTTCCCTGGCCTCTTATGAATTAAACATCTCAGCATCTGTCAAGAGAAATGAGACCTAAAGTTTGCACCTTACCACAGCTTCTCTTGAGTAATAGATCTGGGGACCCACAGGACCACTGAGGATACAAGATTTAGTAGTATACAAGTCTGAGGCTACAAATCAGTTCATTGCACTATCTACAGATGAGCCCGACCCAGCCCTCCTTCCTTTGACTATGCAACTCCCAACCCCTGACTACCTGATTCCATCCCTGGAATTCACGCTGTGGGGAGAATGGACTCCTTCAAGTTGCCTTGACAGCATAGGTACTGTGGCGTGTGCACACACACCATCAGTCAATCAATGCTAAAGAATTTTGAGAGAGACGGATCTAGTGACCGACATCTTCTGATAGCACCCCACTCCCCAAAAGCCTATCCAGCTGTGAACTGATGAGGTTGGTACCCTTGTGATCCAGTTATTTGTTCATAATGCCACCAACTGGAGACCCTTCAACACGTGGGCCTTTAGTGACATTTACTGTCCAAGCAGAAAGAGCCAGCTGGTTGAGTGTCTCAACTTCCATTGTCTGGGAGTTGCACAGGGAGCTTGTTGGAATGCAGGATCCTCTGTCCTGGTTTCAGAAGGACCTGGGAGTTTCAGTTCCCCACAAGCTCCCAGTAGATGCTGATGCTCTTAGTCCAAGGGGGACAGAGTAGGGAGGAGGCTGGCGCTCACTCAACTGCTGAGCAACTTTCAACCACTTGCTATGAGAATCTCTGCGGTTGCTTTCAACTACACAAAGTCCTGGTATGGAACTGTGGACGCTGGCTTCGGTTCCCTCGGTGACAGCCTGTGGCAGCGGGAGAACACCTGTCCTGCTGAGTTGGCTCTGCTCGGCCCTTCCCATGCCCTCGGCTGGTTCTTTACCGAGAATCTTAACAAACCATTTCACGGCCCTTTCCAGACAGCTCAGCTCCACTCAGATGGGCCCGGGACGGGCAAGCCAGGGTCTTGTAGAGGGACAGAGAATGTGGGTAGCCTTGCGTGCCCCTGGACAGTCACTTCTCATGAGGAATTGCCTCCTATCCCTGGCAGTTTAGAAAAGAGAGGCAAGGAGGGGATAGGGTAAAGGGGGAGGGGAGGGGGGGCAGTGGGGAAGGGGAGAGCAAAATCTTCCTTTTCTCTCACTCCTCTGGAATGTAAGAGCAGTTTCCATCACTGGGGGCTTCTCTTTCATTAGTGCAAATTTCTTCCTCATTTCTTCCTGGCAGCCTCAGGAGGGTAGGCTGAAGTGCCTCCTCTGACTTTTTAAAACCTTCTCCCCAGCACAGTCTCCATTACACCCAGCCTCTAGCATGCATGAGCCTTCTTATAGGCACTCTTGTCAGGGACCGCCCTGCAGAGGCTCTTAATGAGTCCATGGTGCTCCCAAGCCTCATTCAGATTGTCTGACCACTGTCAGGACCTGCCAGGATCCTGTCGTCATCAAGGAGCTGGAGTTAGGACACTAAGAGAACTCAGGGAAGCCAGTGCCACTGAACCCTGACGATGACAGGCTCAGAAGGTGGGCTCCTTCACCTGGCTCTGGAGCATGCTCAGTGGTGGATAGCAAAGGCACTTCCGCCATTGCTATGAAGGAAGAGGGTAAATGGAGCATGGCTGAGTAAATGAGTTAGACTTTGAACCCCGTGTGTCTGGAAGCGGCAGCCTTTTGGGGTGAAATGGGTGTCATTTGTTTGTGTCTACCCCCCTTCCCTCTTCTTCTGCAGCACCCCTGGCTACATATTCGGCAAGCGGATCATCTTGTTTCTGTTCCTCATGTCCCTTGCCGGAGTACTCAACCATTACCTCATCTTTTTCTTTGGAAGCGACTTTGAGAACTACATAAGAACTGTAACCACAACCATCTCGCCTCTGCTTCTCATCCCCTGACTGCTGGATACAGAGTGGGGCAATCACCTGATCAATAGAGAGGCATTAGAACTCAACCCTGTGACGTCTCTGCTCCTCCTCAGCTGGAAATGCTGTAAATCCAGCGGCCCTCTGGGTCCCACAGCGTCAGTTAACCTTGCTTTTCCAGGAAGAAAATACGTTTGTGTCAGCTCCGCCCCTTGAGCGTGGCAGCGGCCCAGGATTTATCACCTCACTCCATCTATCACTTCTCCTGGCTCATCTTGCTCTCTGAAGGTGTCTTGTGACCAGACATTTGTTTTCCTAAAATAAAATACAGACATAGACAAACTTTTGGCTGATGGCTCAGTTTGGGGGTAATATTTCTGTATTAACTACAAGTGTTCCTTCAGTCTACACAATATTAAAATCACAATATCCTATTATGGACACCTAGGTCTTTAAGAGTCTTTTATTGACCAAGTATCTTCCCCCACCCCATATTTGGACTAGGTTGGCATCTTACATCACTAGTGTCATGCCCAACATTTATTACGTGGTACAGTTTAAATGTGCTCTAAGAATTGAAGATATCAGGCCCATCCTAAGCCAAATGTTGGCTGACCAAATGAATAAATGAATGGATGGATTCATGAGTTACTCACTAGTCAGAGTCCTTGTAAAGGGGCAGCATTGATAGAATGAATATATATATACACACACACACACACATATATACATATTATATATACATATATATATACACACACATATATACATATTACACACACACACACACACACACACACACACACACACACACACACACGAGCTTTATTGGATTGGCTTGCAGGATTTGGTGTAGGTGGCTGTCTCACATTAGAATCTGTAGTCATCTGTCTATAAGGCCGGATATCTCTGCAGTTTCAATCTGGTGCTGAAGGCCTGGGGAGATGCTGCTTTTCAGTCTACATTGGAATCCTGAAGAAGTTGATCCTACCACCAGCAAAGGGATGCACGGTAATGGGGTAGATGGGTTCACCAGTAAGAGCGAGGGCAAGCAGGCAAAAGGCAAAAGCTTCCTTCTTCCCTGTCCTCGTATGTGAGCTGCCACTAGAAGATGAGGCCCAGACTGAGGGTGGGTCTCCCAACCTCAGATGATGCAGTCAAGAAGAGCCCTCACAGGAGTGCCCAGTGTCTTGGTTGATTCCAGATCCAGTCAAGCAAGAGACCGAGACTCACTGTCACAATTAGCATGCATAGATTTTCATACATATATGTCATCATACTTTGTTTTTAATCCCATGCCCCTACCCTCTGCCATTTCTTTGTCCTTCTTGATGACTTCCTTCCTCCCAGAAAAGTCTCCCTTCCAATCATGTCACATATATCCCATTGTCCCCTCTTGTTTACTGTTTGTCCTTCCTTTAGATTTTTTCCTCCCTCCCATGATCTCTATTTTCATCTCTCTCTCTCTCTCTCTCTCTCTCTCTCTCTCTCTCACACACACACACACACACACACACACACACACACACACGTTGTGGAATAACCTTTTTGTACACTGTGAAGATGTGTCACTCTGATTGGCTTAATTAAACTCTGGATGGTCAATAGTTAGGCAGAATTTTGGGGGCCGAGAGGATGCTGGGAAGAAGGCGGAGACGCTAGAAGATGCAGAGCAAACAGGACAAACAGGATGGGCATTATGGAGATGAGATAATAAAACCATGAGGCAGAAAGTAAATGAATAGCAATGAGTTAATTCAAGTTATAAGACCTTGTTAGAAACAAGCCTAAGCTATCCACTGAACTTTCATAATTAATAATGTCTGTGTTGTTATTTGTGAGCACACACACACACACACACACACACACACACACCCCTATAACCTATGTATCAGAGAAAACACATGCTATTTGTCTTTCTGAGTTGGATTATTTTGCACCAGTTGAAGCCATGTTCCTGTAAATATGACAGCTTCATCTTTTAAACCTTAATACAATTCCATTGTGTATACAGACTGCATTTTCTCTATCCACTCATCTGTTGACGGACAGCTGGCTGTGTGTCTTAGCTATCATGAATAGCACATCAGTAAACACGGATAAGCAAGTATTCTGTGGTACAGTGACTTAAGGTCCTTTGGGAATGAACCCAGGAGTGGTGTAGCTGATCATACACTTGTTTTAAGGAAGCCTCCGTACTGACTTCCACAGTGGACTCTCAAGTTTATATATCCACCAGACAAAACAAGAGTTCTTCTTCCAAATCCTTGGCAGCATTTGTCCTGATTATTTCTTTTTCTCAGTGATAGACATTCTGCTAAGGGTGAGCAGGTACCTCAAAGCAGTTTTGTTTGTTTTTAAAGGTGTGGGTCACCACACCTACTTCAAAGCAGTTTTAATTTGTATTTGCCCTGATGACCAAGGATATTGGACATAGCTTCAATTATTTCCTGGCCATTTGGTCTCAGTCCTTTGAGAACAGTCTATTCTGCTTTCAAGCAGCCCATTTATCGATTGGTTTATTAGTGTTTAATTTTTGATTTCATTGTAAACTCCAGCTATTAATATCCTATTAGATATATATGTTAACAGAGATTTTTTCCCTCCCATTCTATAGGCTGTGAACCTTTTATTGTTATGACTGTGAGTGTGAGTGAGTGGGCATGTGTGCGTGTGCGTGTGTGTGTGTGTGTGTGTGTGTGTGTGTGTGTGCGCGCGCACTATGGCACGCCTGTGGAGTCAGTTCTCTCTTTCTGTTTTCATGGGGGTTCTGAAGACTGGTCTTTTTTCCTTGCAAGAGGTCCCATTTTCAATTCTTGCGATTATTTCCTGTCCTATTAGAATTCTTCTC
This sequence comes from Onychomys torridus, assembly GCF_903995425.1. Lineage (NCBI taxonomy): Eukaryota > Metazoa > Chordata > Mammalia > Rodentia > Cricetidae > Onychomys > Onychomys torridus. The sequence goes on along the minus strand of NC_050464.1, from coordinate 2,296,755 downwards.
AGAAAGTCCTTGTCTCTGTCTGAGTCTTAAAATGTTGTCCATATTTATTCCCTAGCACCGCGCGTCATTTTGAGTTTGTTTTGATCTTCGTGGTCTTAGTTTCATTGTTTCACCTGCCTCCTGGCCCCATTTGTTGAAGAGGCTCTTCCTCCTAATGCAAACTTTACTCCTCTGTTAAAGATGAAGGGGTTGGAGCTGGGCGCACTTATTTCTAGGTCCTCTGTTTTCTTCCATTGGTCTGTGTGTGTGAGTGTGTACGTGTGTGCGCATGTGTGTTTTCGTCACTGTGGCTCTGTAATACAGTCTGGGTTCAAGTATCACAACGATGCTGGTACTACTATTCCTGTTCAGGGTGGCCTTGGCTGATGGCTTTGGCTGCTCAGGTCTTCCGTGTTTTTGTTTGCATTTTGGGATTTCCCCTCCTTTTTCTTTGATGCGTGCTGTTGAGATTTTGATGGGGGCTACATTGGAGCTGTAAATTGCTTTTGGTGATAAAGCTACTTTCTCCGTGTTAATTCTGTGAATCTGTGATCACGGGAGATCTTTTATCTTTAGCATCCTTCTCAATTTTTTTCTTCAGTGGTTTCAAGTTTTAATGATTTTTTAAATTTATTTTTATTTTATGTGCATTGGTGTTTTACCTTCATATTTGTCTGTGTGAGGGTGTCGGATCCCCTGGAACTAGGGTTACCTACAGTTGTGAGCTGCCATGTGGGTGCTGGGACTTGAACCCAGGTCCTTGGGAAGAACTGTCAGTGTTCTTAACCACTGAGCCATCTCTCCAACCTCAGTTTAAAGTTTTAATTGTAGAGTCCTTCAACCTTCATGGTTAGTTTCATTCCTAAGTATTTTATGTAGTTTTTATTTTACTGATTTTAATTTTGATTTTTACTGCTTTTTCATTTTACTGATTTCTTTCTGCAAATTTGAGAGTTTTTTTCTTTGTTTTTTTTCCCCCCAAACAGGAAAGCAATTGACTTTTATATGTTGACTCTGTATCCAGTTACTTTGCTTAGAATGTTTATTGGATCTAAACATTTTATGGTGAAGACTTTAGGGTCTTTTAACAAATAGGGATAATCTGACTTTAGTCTTTCCCACGTTCATGCCTTTCCTTTCTTTCTCTTGTTTGAGTGCCCTGACTAGGACCTCTAACATCACGTCACACAAGGATGAAGGGAGTGGGCACACTTGCTACAGTGGTTTGAATGAGACCCGCCCCCAGGCTTGTATGTTTGCGTTAGCAGTCCATGTTGATGAACAGTTTGGAAGGAGTAGGAGGCGTGTCCTTGCTGGAGTGGGTGTGTCCTTGCTGGAGTGGGTGTGTCCTTGCTGGAGTGGGTGTGTCCTTGCTGGAGGGGTTGTTTTGTTGGGAGCGGCCTTTGAGTTTTTAAAAAGCCAATGCAGGGCTGGAGAGATGGCTCAGAGGTTAAGACTGCTCTTCCAAAGTTCCTGAGTTCAATTCCCAGCAACCACCTGGTGGCTCACAACCATCTGTAATGCGATCTGGCACCCTCTTCTGTACATAATAAATAAATAAATCTTTAAAAATAAAATAAAAAGCCAATGCCAGGCTCAGTTGTCTCTCTCTACCTGCTGCCTGTGAATCAGGATATAAAACTCTCAGCTCTTTCTCCAGCACCACACCTGCCTGCATGCCACCATGCTCCCCACCAATAATGGGCAAACCCTCTGAAACTGTAAGCAAGCCTGTAATTAAACGCTTTCTTTTAGAAGCCTTGGTCATGGTGTCTCTTCATAGCAATGGACTAAAGATTAAGACACTTATATTAGTCCCTATTTTACAAGAAATACTGTCATTTTTTTCTTCACTCACAGTAATATTGGCCATAGGTTTGTCATATACAGTCTTTTTTATGTTGAGATATGTTTCTTCCATTCATAGTTTATTCAAGGTTTTCATCATGTAAAAGTGATGAATTTTACCAAGGGCTGCGTCTCTTGAGAAGATCATGTGATCTCTGTCCTTAAGTCTATTTGTCTGCTGCATTACATTTATTTATGTTGAACCATCCTTGCCCTCCTGGGAGGAAGCCAATTTGGCTGTCATGTACAGTCTTCTAAATGTGTTCCTGAGCTCAGTTTGCAAGGGCTGACTGAGAATTTTTGTGTTTGTGCTGGTCAACAGAATGGGTCCATGGTTTGTTTCTGTTTGTTGTTGTTATTGTGTTCTTACTTGGTTTGGGTATTAGAGTAATACTGCTTTCATAGAATGTGTTTAGCAGTGTGTGTTCCCTTTTGTTTTTATGGAACATTTGAGGAGTATTTGCAGGAGCTCTTGTTTAAGGGTAAGATGGAGGGAGGGAGGGAGAGAGAGAGAGAGAGAGAGAGAGAGAGAGAGAGAGAACCCACCATAAAACCTCAATGTTTGGTGGGAACTCCACCTCAACCCCTGGCACCCTGGCATCCCTATACCCAAAGACTCTGGAATGTTTGGAAGGAGTTTGGTGGAAGATCCTCCTCGGCTCCCTTCCCCATCTCTTTCCCTGGACCTGCCCCTTCAGGTCCCGCCAAACACAGCTCCTCTCCCACAGGACGACTCCCACAGGGAATATATAAGCAGCATCCCCGAAAACAGACTCGTGGTTCTCTGGTCTCGAGGGTCCCTCTCATCTCCTCTCTTCAGGGCTGGGGAATTGCCTGGGAGCACTTCACCCATTAAACCTGGGCTTTTCCTGATTTGTTCTGTTGTGACGGCGGAAAGGCCCAAAGTTCAGGAGGCCTAAAACTTATCACTCAATCCTTACTTCCATTTGGTTTGGTTCATCCTGCATCTTCCACAATCTTTACACTGTTGCCAGCCGGGGATCAAGGAGCCTTGGGGACCAGTCACATTCAAACAGTAACAGATGGCTTCAGAGATTGCAAGCACAACACCCGATATATTAAGTTGTTTAAAAATGCGAATTTCAGTGCCACCCCAGAGACAGGATTTGGTAGGTTGGGGACAGACCCCTGGCAAATCTCATTCCTGTGGGGAGTCTTGGGTTTTCTTAGTGTGGAAGCCTGCAGGATCCCTGGATCTCACAAGAGCTTTGCTTCAGTGTGGTACCATAACACTCAGTTCCTCTGAGAAGAGGTGTGTAAGTGTAAAAATGCACACTGGATCTAGAGAGCAACAGGGGGAAAGTGGGTAATGTCACATGATGTTTTTGTATCCATCATCTATTGAAATAGTTTTGTGGAGATATTGTTTAAATGAAGTAGATTGGTAGAATTAACTTCATGAGTTTCTTGGTGTTCTTTAAATTCTTTTAAAATTGTATTTTATTTTGAGTGCTTGCATGTGTGTGTGTGTGTGTGCGCGTGTGCCTGCACTATATTCATGCAGTGCCCCAAGAGGCCAGAGAGGGCGCCAGAGGCCCTAGAACTGGCTTTACAGATGGTTGTGAGTTGCCATGTGGGTGCTGGGAACCAAACCAGGTCATCTACAAGAGTAGCCAGTGCTCTAACCACTGAGCCATCTCTCCAGCGTCCTCCACTGGAGAACCTTGATCTGTGAGTTCTGCAGAGCTGGGCAAGGCCTTGAGGCTGAAATAAAGGCCTCCTTCTAACCACGGATCCTCAGGTGTTCTAGACAGTGGGATACAAAGTACCTATGAGAGTCACTGCTCACAGCATGTGCATCCGCCTATCTAGATCAGGAAAAGTGCTCTTTGCAGCTTGTCGCCGAATAATTATCCAAGTACTGCATTAAGTAGTTCTGATCACAGGTGATGCATTATCAAAATATTTTCTACAGCCATCCGAGAGGCTGGGCTTGTCTGGATATGAGGAAGACAGCTCGTGGATCTGTGGTATAAATGAAATCACTAAGAAGCAATGCCCTTGACTGCAGATTGGCTAAGGTCGGGTGGGAGGGTATTCTTATTGAAATGTTTAGGGAGGGGCTTTCCTCTTCATATCTGAAGAATTGCTCTCCAAATTAAAAGTTTGCCTCGACACACCTGCACTCCCAAATCCCACGTGATCTGTAGCCTCCTCTTTGCACGCTGAGCCCCTTAGATACTGTGCTAGCAGGTCCCACATGGTGTCCAAAGGAAGCGCAGGAATTAAAATAGATCACAGCCCTGCAAGTGAGGATGCCTTCGCTGGTGTGGAAGGAAGGAAGGTCAGTGCTGTATGATGAGACTTTCCCTGGGGAGATGCCACACTCATCCCACATAGGGAGCCCACAAAAGACCAAAGCATGGACCAACTTGGTGAACCGTGAGTTTTATTGGGGTCACTTAGAGGAATATGGGTGGGGGGTCACTTACAGGGGTAGAAATGACTCACAGACAGCTGTGTCACCCAAGCCCACCCCAGCATGGGTGACAGCTCACAAAGCTGGGGACCTGGAGCACACAGCACAGCCTGCAGCCAGCTCGGCAGGGTGGACAGTGTCCCTTTCAGGTGCCTCAGTTGCCCGAAACCTCTTCCAGGCAGCTGGTCCGGTCTCTGGTCTTTGCAGCTCTGCTTTTCTTGAGTATCTCCTTTGCTGCTCTGTTGGACTGACAGGGATGCTCAGCTTTGATTGCTTACGCTGGTAGGGAGGGGCCTAGTGAATCTGGTCAGTTTTGGGGACTTCCTGAAGCTGTTTTGAGTTGTTTACCTTCATGCCTAAGGAGCTCCCCTGTTGGATGAAAGGCTTCCATCTTGGAGAAAACTGTTAAACAATAGTTAGGCATCCCAAAACTCAGGTGGTTCACTGAAAGGAAAAAAAAAACAAAAACTGTTTCTCTTTTAAATATTTTTGGGGACAGAATTTGATGAAAATAGGCGGAGCAGAAAACAATGGCTTACTATGGATAGACAGCCCACAGTTGAGGGCTGTCAGTACCTCATAGAAGGGAAGGTATGGCTACTTGAGAGGCTAGATCCCCTTTGTGGTAGTGGGAGTGGCTTATTACATCTTAGCTCAGAATTTTTCAACCTTCCTGACATTGCTAACCTTTAATACAGTTCCTCATGTGTGGTGAACCCCCACAATCATAAAATTATTTTCATTGCTATTTTATAACTGTAATTTTACAACTGTTATGAATCATATATGTATGATATGCAGGATATCTGGTATGCACCCCACCCCCACCCCCATGAAGGGGTCATGACCCACAGGTTGAGAACCACTGTCTTAGCTGATTAGGAAGCAGAGAATTTGGTCCAGAGCCAGAAGCAGGTATTACTTTCAAGTCCCTCCCCCAGGAACTCACTTCTGCTAAGTAAGCCACCGTCTCAAGGATGCTACAAACCCCCAAGGCAACACCATTGAGTGGGGGACCAAGACAGCAAACTCAGGAGGCCGCATGGGACATTTCACAGGCAAACCACAGCAGCTATGATAACAAATGTGAATAGACTGTATGACAGAATTGCAAGATCCTCATGGCTCTTGTCTTGAAACGCAAGACTTAAGAAAAGTATCGCTCTGCACCAGGACGTCTCCTGTCAGTCATTTGGGAGACGTGGATGGAAGGGTTTGAGAAGCCTGCATTGTGAATGCAGCAGGGTATGGAGGAGTTCCACAGTGAGAAAAAACGTTCTGAAAGGAAGGAAGAATTTCCTGAAAGCGGGAAAGGATGGCCCATGCAAGGCAGGAATTTAGCAGAAATAATTTGGCGGAATTGCAACCAATAGCTTGGAAGACAAAACCCTCTAGGCTGGAAATAGGGATCCATCTGGAGGTAGTCAGCAGGTGACAATTTCAGTGGTGTCAAATGTGGGTGCAAGTGTTATCTGACTGCAGTACCTGTCACCCTGTTGACCAATGGTTGTTTGGGCTGGTCTGGCTGCCTGAGTGGGTGTCTCTTCTTTCACCCCTCAGCTGAAAATGACAGTCTGCCCCTGGAGAGGCCCGTTCTTGGCTGAAGGGCTAGTGAGCACATCAGAGTGACCCGTGGGGATCGTCTTAATAACAGATGTAGGATGGACCGTCCACTGCGGGTGGCACCATTCCCTGGGTCGGTGGTCTTGGGCTGTGAGCTGAGAGAGTGAGCTGACACTGCACGAGCTGGCAAGTGAGTCACCCAGCAGTGCTCCTCTGTGATCTCTGCTGAGCTCCCTGTGCTGAGTTCTCCGGTTGGAGCTAACGCGGCCTTCAGTAAGGAACTGTAAACCTGTGAGCTGAAGGAAGTTGCTTTCGGTCAGGGTGTCTTTGTTTTTGTTTTTTTTTCACAGCAACAGAGTTAGTGTATTATTTTCATGCTAGGAGACCTTAAACGCATAGTCAGAAGAACAATCAGTGACTTCAGACACACCTGTTCCTTAATCTTTAAAACAAACATACCAGGCTGTGGTGGCGCATGCCTGTAATCCCAGCACTCAGGAGGCTGAGGCAGGTGGATCTCTGTGAGTTCGAGACCAGCCTGGTCTTCAGAGCTAGTCCAGGACAGGCTCCAGAGAAACCTTATTTTGAGAAAACCATAAAACAAAACAAAACAAAACAAACATACCACCCAGTCTTTATTCATTAACTGTAACAAAATACCTGGGTATGTGCTTTGCAAAAGAAATAAAAATAAAAAGATTTATTTTGCCATACGGATCTGGAGGTGACTGCATTCTGGAAAGGGCCTCATGCTGTGTCACAGTGGCAGACGACATCAACTAAGAGAAGAACATGACAGAAAAATGCTAACAGCGCTGAGCAGTGATGGCACATGCCTTTAATCCCAGCATTCAAGAGGCAGAGGTAGCTGGATCTCTGTGAGTTCGAGGCCAGCCTGGGCTACAGAGTGAGTTCCAGGAAAGGTGCAAAGTTGCACAGAGAAACCCTGTCTTTAAAAAAAAAAAAGCATAACAAAACAAAACAATGCTAACAGCTCAAGTTAAGATGCCAAACACACAGAATGGCTCCACTTACACTAGCTTTTCCAGTAGTGAGCTTGTTGCAAGACCCAGTGCAATGGGTCCCATGACCTCTCACTTCTGCTACATTAGAGACCAAGCTTCTGGCACACGAGCCTTTCAGGGGCAAGCCATTTCCATGCTAGAGCAGCCAGGCACTGTTACGACATGGGCTCATTTTCAGAGAAGGAAAGTAGCCCTTAGAAAGGGAGAGGATGCTCTGCCTCAGGTCACAGTGCTGGGAACTGCTATGGCTCAGGGCTATGTGTGTGTATGTGAACATCTACACCGTTCACTCTGCTTCAGCCAGGGTTAGGAGGCTCATGGTCAGCCAGGCTTGGGAGGCTCATGGTCAGCCAGGGTTGGGAGGCTCATGGTCAGCCAGGGTTGGGAGGCTCATGGTCAGCCAGGGTTGGGTTGGGGAGGCTCATGGTCAGCCAGGGTTGGGTTTGGGAGGCTCATGGTCATCCAGGGTTGGGTTGGGGAGGCTCATGGTCAGCCAGGGTTGGGGAGGCTTATGGTCAGCCAAGGTTGGGTTGGGGAGGCTCATGGTCAGCCAGGGTTGGGCTGGGGGGAGGCTCATGGTCAGCCAGGGTTGGGGAGGCTCATGGTCAGCCAGGGTTGGGGAGGCTCATGGTCAGCCAGGGTTGGGGAGGCTCATGGTCAGCCAGGGTTTGGGAGGCTCATGGTCAGCCAGGGTTGGGGAGGCTCATGGTCAGCCAGGGTTGGGGAGGCTCATGGTCAGCCAGGCTTGGGGAGGCTTATGGTCAGCTTCTTTAACTTTCATCAGACTCTTATGGGCTCCAAGAGTCTAAGTGGGCATCCTCAGAGTGTTAGCTGCTTTGTGGGACAGCTGCCTATTATAATTCATCCTCCTTACTGGGGCCCAAAGCGGGACGATTTCCTCTTCCGCACACAGACATTGACCTGGCCCTGTTAATCTAAGACACATCGTCATTGGCCTAATTTATGAAAGACGTGCCAGGTAAGGAAAATCACACTCGGGAGCTGGAGAGATGGCTCAGCAGGTAAGAGCACTGGCCGCCCTTGTAGAGAACGTGGGTTTGGTCCCAGCATCCACGTGGTGGGCCACTAGCTGTCTGTCTGTAACTCCATTTTAAAAAACAAACTTTTTATTAAAGAAAGGAAGGAGAAAAGGAAGAAAGAAATAAAAACAGTACACATCCAAAGTAAGTGTAACTCCAGTTCCTGGAGATCTGACGCCCTCTTCTGGCCTCTGCGGGCACTGCATGCATGTGGTGCACAGACATCCAAGCAGGCATTTGTAACAGGTAAAAAAAATGTTAAAAATTGAAAAAGAAAAATCACATTTGTAAGAAATGAGTTGATCATGTGTATTTTTCACTCATTTTTTAAAAATGATTTTTCTAGTTCACAACTGAGTCAAAAGAGAACAGGATGGCTCCCTGCCCTGACAAAGAAAAATGTGGTCCCTTTCTTGTCCGTTAAACAAACAAGATTTTAAGGAATTTCCCTACCAGCCTCCAGGACTTGGCAGTAATTTCCAACTCCACAGTCTTTTTCTAACTAAAAAAGTAATCTAGCTCCATTTGGTGTGTGCCAGAGTAAAATGATAGCTTTGGTGTAGTGTCAACAGAAAGGGTAATTGGAATATTTTCTTAAAATACTTTGTCTTCTATCTATGTGGTATGTGTGTGTGTGTGTGTGTGTGTGTGTGTGTATGTGTGTGTTTGCGAGTGACCATGGGCATGCAGGAGCACAGGGAGACCAGAAGAAGGTGTCATATCACCTGGAGCTGGAGTTACAGATGGTTGAGAACCACGTGACATGATGCTGGGAACTGAACCCAGGTCCTTTGGAAGAACTGTCTCTCCAGCACGGATGACAGTCTGGATTTTAATCATAGTTTTAGAATCAGTGCATGAAAAGGAAGTGTGTGGCTTCCCTTCTCTTGAAGCCATTTGCATAGATCTTAGGCATTGCCAGGGATTTCTATAGAAAAGGTATATATATATATATATATATATATATATATATATATATATATATATATATATATATATATATATATATATATATATATATATATATATATATATATATATATATATGGACGCTTCTTCCACTGCAGCAAGTTGCAGCATATTGCACCCACACAGGCCCAGGAATTCACTTGAAGTCCTGCCCAGCGCATACTTTAGAAATTAGGGTAGAGCAAGCTGCTGTTGTACTTCGCTCACGGCCTTTTCAGGATTAGAGTGCCTTTGAGCGCGGAGGCTGTGCTGGGGGTGGGGGTCATGTGATGGTGTGGTTACACTACACAGAGGCTTATGAACTGCCTGCCTCACAGCTTGAGTGGACAGAACTGAGAAGCCTTCCAGGTCACTTTATCAGAACACAGGGAGAAATTCCTGTGGAAGTTGATTTTACCAAAGCCTCGACATTTCAAGCACAAAACCTGTTTTATCTGGTTACTTCTGGGGAAGCCACATATGGGGGCTAATGAATTCTGGGAAATGATGATAAGACATCATTTATCTCCATGTTGGCTCCCATTTCCCTTCCTGGAAGAAGTTTCCTCTTAAAACTGATCATCCAGGCAAAGCCTTCTCTAGGGCCAGCAAGCTCCCAGCATGCCCTGGGGGCCAGTTCTCAGAGCCTGGCACAGTTACTTGGTGATTCATTTGCATAATTTTTGCTGAATGTTCGGACCTCCTTGGAACACCCATATGTCACCCATACTCCTGCAGACCACATCTCATCTAGATGGCAATAGGCACCTGAACACAAATGGCTCCCTACGCTTATGCTCCCCCTTTGAGTAGCAGGGGCTCCCTAGGCTGGTCGTGGGTTTCCTCTCCTCTCTCTTTCTTCCCCTTCACCCCTCTTCCTCAGGCTGGAGTCACAGGTGTGTACCATCACATCTGACAGCTGTCTTGTTCTTTAAACACTGAGTGCATTTACACTGTACCAGGGCCGCTTAAACTTTTTTTCACTCACAACCTCTTTTTGATGAAGAAATTTGTATGCGATTGTAAGCACACAGGTGTATAAATAGGTATACAAACCAAACATTTATGGATACCTCATACTGAAATTCATTTTGAAAGAATTCTTTGGTAGACATATAATTTTACAATTTGGTAAAGACAGTAAATTTACATAGTGATGAGATGGGTGTGCTTGTTTTATTTTGACATCAAGAATTTAATCTGGGCTGAATATTTGATACAGTGGGGCGAAGAGCATCTTCAACATTTTGATTTTATAATTGACAATGTTGAGAATGCTGTCTTACACAAGCGTGTAGTTCAAAATGGCAGATGTGTGTTTAGGGACATTTCAGACATTGTTGGAAATTCTGTCCTAACCTCAAGCCAAGATTCATTTACAGAATTTATGAGACACAAGCCAGCAACTCCAACAGCAATGTTTAAAACCAAACATTCTAACAATCCAAGGATATGCTCATTTTATATTTACATGCTGAGGCATGACAGAGGAAAATATCTGAAGTCTTTGTTTTCTGTAGTTAAACCATCATGTTGTCTATAAAACCAGAAAGTCTCATATGTATCACTAAATATCAAAATTCATAATATGCAGTAGTCTTGAGTCTGAGCTGAGGTGTTTGGGCAGGCCTGTTGATGTGTTGTGTTGTGCGATGGCATGATGATGGCATGATGGCATGCATGTTGCAAAGTGCTCATGCTGTGTGCTCAGGACTGAGGTAGCAGTGAAGTTTTTAGATGCCAAAAAGGCACGGGCTGCTGGAAACACCCGTGGTTCAGCACGTTTGATTTTGAATTAATTGTTGGTGTTCAGAAACATTTATGATTGCCAAAATGTTCACAGCTTCCATATTTAGATAGTCACCACGGGGTCGTGACCACATTAGGAGAGGCTGGGCTGTAGAGTGTGGACCGTAGAGACGCAGACATAAAAATAAAGACTGCAGCAGGCGTTGAGGACAAGTGGCCCATGTGAGAAGCTGGTGACTGACAGTGGCTGTGTCATGAGTGACATTTGGATTCAGCTATCAGGCTCTACGCATGAGAGGCAGCACATCCTCGCCAGGCTGGGGCTGGGTGACGGACTGGAACATCTTCTGCCAGGAAGGTGGATCTATCAGCTTGGCCCTGTTTTTAGTTTTTGCTCTGTGGAGAGTCTAAGGTTAACTTGCAAAATGATTCATGTATGAGGGAAGAGTGAGGAAAAACTCCTTTAATTTTTTCCTGTGACTCCTGGAACTATCAAGAAAACAAACGAAGATAGAGTGAGTCTAAAGGAGAGGAGAACGGCATCTTTTCAAAGGCACGTCTGTGAGGCCAGATGCGTGGCACATGCCTGTAACCCCAGCACTAGGGAGACAGAAGCAAAAGAATCATGGGTAAAAGGCCTGCCTGAGCTACATAGTGAGCTCCAGGCCAGCCTAAGCTGTGAGAGCCTGTCTCAAAACAAAGTGAAGCAGAACAGGGAAAGAAACAAAAAGGAAAAACAAGTTGGCATAGTCACTGTTGTATTGCTATGAAGAGACACTTTGATCCAGTGACTCTTCACAAGAAAGCATGTAACTGGGGGCTGGCTTACAGTTTCAGAGGGTTGGTCCATGAGCATCCTGTCAGCGAGCCTGGTGGCAAAAAGACAAGCATGTTGCTGGAGCAGTAGCTGAGAGCTTTATAAATTGATCTACAGGCAGGAGGCAGAGAGAAGAGGGAGATAGAGATAGATAGATAGATAGATAGATAGATAGATAGATAGATAGATAGATGAGAGAGTTGTAGAATATTATTTTAAGATGTGTTACTTTTGTTTATGTTACATTCACATCTGTGAAGCTGTGTTACTATGCCTGTCTAAAACACCTGATGGTCTAATAAAGCATTGAATGGCCAACGGCAAGGCAGGAGAAAGGATAGGCGGGGCTAGCAGGCAGAGAGAATATATAGAGGGAGAAATCTGGGAGGACAAGAAGGAGTGAGAGAAGGAGGTGGACTCCAGGGGCCAGCCACCCAGCTATACAACCAGCAATGGAGTAAGAAAGAAAAGTATACAAAATAGAGAAAGGTAAAAGCTCAGAGACAAAAGACAGACAGGTTAATTTAAAGTTAAGAAAAGCTGTCAAGAAACAAGCCAAGCTAAGGCCAGGCATTTGCAATTAAGAATAAGCCTCTGCATGTGATTTCTTTGGGAGCTGGATGGTGGGCCCCTGAAAAGAGCAAAACCAACCAACAATGAGAGAGAGAGAGAGAGAGAGAGAGAGAGAGAGAGAGAGAGAGAGAGAGAGAGAGAGAGAGAGAGAAACCTCAAAGCCCATTCCTGAGTGATATGCCACACCTCCTAATCCTTTCCAAACAGTCATCACCAAGAGACTAAGCATGTAGATATATGAGCATATGTATGGGGGCCATGCTCATTCAAAACACCACAAGACCAGACTAAACTGGTTCCTATGCTGACAACAGACTACTTTCTGTCAGGTTCTTCCCAGTGACAGGAACTCCCCATGACTCGTGAACACGCATACTTCCTTCAAAGGTGGGAGCAGAAAGGCCTCCTGGGATCCATTTTGTAAATCACACTATGAAAAAAAAATCTTGTGTTTCACAATAAAATGATTGTCCCCATCTTGGATGGAAGTCTGTTTTTGAACCAAGTGGACTGATAGCCAAAGGATGGTTCTTGTGGCTGTAGTGATGTGTGCAATGAGCATTGCCATTTCTGGATTCCACAATGGTCTGTACTCAGAATACATCTCATAATGCAGGAAAGACGAAGTTTCCACAGGTCTCTTCCCTCCTGGTGGTTAAGAGGTAGACCACACTGGATAATAGGACATGAGTATCAACAGCAGTGGCCCTAAACAAAGACTTTAGATATTTTCCGCTGTCATACATGTCAGCATGTAAATATAAAATGAGTATATCCTTGGATTGTTAGAATGTTTGGTTTTAAACATTGCTGTTGGAGTTGCTGGCTTGTGTCTCATAAATTCTGTAAATGAATCTTGGCTTGAGGTTAGGACAGAATTTCCAACAATGTCTGAAATGGCCCTGGAATGCTAGTGTCTATGTCTTAATCAAGCTGTATGATGTTGTTATTTGTGAATTTATTGCAATAAAGTGATTATATTTTTTTTAAAAAGTGTCCTTGACCAGGCAGTGGTGGTGCATGCTTTTAATCCCAGCACTTGGGAGGCAGAAGAAAACGTATCTACAAGTTCGAGGCCAGCCTGGTCTATAGAGTGAGTTCCAGGACAGTCAGAGAAAGCCCATCTCAAAAAACCAAAAGAAAAAAAAGTGTCCCTAGTATTACACTTATATATTTGAAACTCAAATTTCTCTGTGCATTTTATTTATTAAAGTGGCCATCCTAATTCTGGTTGGGATGAATGAGGAGCATTTCTGCATCAAGAGCCACTTAAACCACAGATCTTCTATCTTCTGCTCCTTTCTGGTCTCCTAATTCCTATATGACTGGACTCTCCAGCATATAAAAAGAGGATATCGTCACCAAGATGAGCCACCTTCTTGCCTTGTCTACTTGATTAGCATCTTGACTAGACTCTTGTGACTCTATCCCATCCTTCCCTTGCTCTGTAGTAGAAGTGATTTTCTATCTATCCACTCACTTATTTGCCAACTAAGTCTTCTTCCTGGCTGTTCATAGATCAGTCCATCCATCCATCCATCCATCCATCCATCCATCCATCCATGCATCCATCCATCCACAGACAAAGTATAATACTATGTAGTAAATCTGTAACCTTCCTGAGAACGTGTCATGATTCATATTCTATATTGAAGCCAACTTTTGGGTGTGTCTCCAGGCCAGAGAAAGCAACCATCATGATGAATACAGCATCTCTGATACCAGCATCTTTGGATCTGTCTAACTTTACCACATATCTTAGTTGTTAACAGTTGCTTGGAAGCTGACCCTGATCTCTGAAATGTGGTACAGGGGAGCTGAAAGCTGGACAGGCATCTCCTAAAGTACCAGTCCGAGAAGGCTAGGGAAGAGACAGATAGACAGATGGGTCATCCCTTCCCATCATGAACACACAAGGGATTCAGGCCAGCAGGGGCTCTATCATCTTCACCAGGTTACTTCTGGGGGCCATTGCCATTTCAGTCAGAAAAGATGAGAATGTGGTGGCATGCAAGGTGATTAAGATCAGGACTGGCAGTGGCCTTCATGGCTTCCTCTCACCAGAAAGCTAGTAGCTAGCTATCTGCTAGAGAAAATACATCGTCCAAGTGGCTAGCCACTGGGCCACTCTGTTCATGAAGGAGGCAGGCTGCACATTCCCAGTGAGAAAGCATGAGGGTGGATTTGCTTAACTTACTCCATTTCCTCATTTCCTCCTTCCTCACTTGCTGGGTGAGATGGAGACTGTATTAGTTGCTTTTCTGTGATAAAACACCATGACCCAAAGTAACTTAAGGAAGAAGGGTTTTATTTTAGCTTATGGTTCCAGAGTCCTCATGGCGGGGAAGGGATGGCATGGTGATGGCATGAAGAAGCTGACTCATGGCATTTCCTCTGCAGGAGAAGCAGAGAGTGTGGAGGAGGAAGAGGGGAAGGCTATAAACTCTCAGTGCCCAGTCCCAGCAAGGTGGCACCACCTGCCCAAACAGCGCCACCAGCTGGGGACCGAGTATCCAAATCCCCGAGCCTATAAGGGACATTTGTCATTCAAACCAGGACAGAAGCTAACTCTTCCGCCATAGATGGATGGATAGCTCCAGTCTGGGAGTCCTGTCAGGGTCACTATGCCTTTTTCCCAGGATTCTGTGCAGACCTTCAGAAAATGACTGCTTGCAGGGAGTGGAAGCTCAGTTATTGAGGACATGCCAGTACTAAAAATACCACCCTGGAAAGGTGCTCTGCTCCAGGGTTCAGCCACAGGCATTCTAGATCTTCAAGGCTGACCTAGCCTTGGCTACAGGTTTGTGGCTGCTCAGAGGCATTCTACAGTTGCCATGGAAACCATCCACTCACAGAAGTGTTCCTCTCTCGGGTCCCCTGAACTCTGCCACAGCTGCGGCGGCTAGCATCTTCTCAGATGCTGCCATGGGAACCACTGAAATGCTAGCATCTCTTTCTAGCCCCACCAGCCCACCCACCAGAGAGAGCCTGGGGGCCACACAGTGGGGGCTGGGCTTCTAGAGCATGAAGTTACCCAGTTTCTGCTGCTTCTATGGAGTATAGTACGTTCAAGTTCAACGTGGCCAGCTAGGACGTGGATTGTCAAGAGGAAAATGAAAGATGGTATCTGTGATGTGTCCCTCTGAGGAACCTGACAAGTGTACTTGGAGACATCTGCCCCCTCCCAAGAGGTGCAGACTCCAGGTAAAAGGAGCTTCCTCCCACAGTGGGGCCAGGCCCACTCTCTACTGTGAATTCTTCCCTGGAAAGTCTGAACGTATTCATGGAGTGGTCAGGACCCTCCCTGTTTCTCTGTCCATGGTGATGTGTCCTTTTGGGCTGTGACTGTGGGAAGACTTTCCTTTCACGCTCATGAATTGCAATTCATTGACTTTTTGGTCATGACAAGGTTGCCTAGAGCGAGCTCTGTGTGCAGAGTTCACAACACTGAGGATGACACTGAGAAGGGGAAGTGACAGGAAGGTTCCCAACTGCTCAACACACCTCAAACCCTCAGGACTGGTGCCTCTTTCTCTGGTTCATGCACCGGGTGCTGTGTGCGTGCGTGCGTGCGTGCATGTGTGCATGCGTGTGCACGTGTGTGTACACTGGCTTCAAAGAATATCTGTGCTCTCCTTGAACAGCTAGGCTTAGTGTTGGTAAAATTCCTCCCCTGGGGAGACAATGTCCACCCTTCCTCTTAAGGTCCCAATGACAAACCAAGGCAGATTCCACCACAGTTCCCTCTGACTTCATTGGTCTTCCCTCCAGACGAGGGAGTCACCTCCAAGAGTGTGGATGCCCCCTTCCCAGAAGGCTGCTTTTGCAAGTCTCTCCTCAGTAGGGATGATGGCTTTCCCATCTTTACAAAGGTGGAGCACCACCCTCCTCCTGGTCTTCTCTAGTCTAACTACTCCCTCTTCTCAGGGCCGCATGCAGTTAGGGCGGCGTGACATAGAACCGGTCCGGAGTGGCCGGACAGACAGCCAACAGGCTCAGATGGGGTGATTGTTTGCAAATGGAGAGAGCTGAACCCCTGATTAGCCTGTTAGCCTCGCGGCTCCTTCAGTACAACATGGTCATCTATTGTTTCAAACACAGGGAACTGAATCTGCTCTCTGCAGACAGAAGCGACTCTCGAGCCGGGCAGGCCTGGTCTACTGTCCTGTGGGGACCAGAACAAACGTGCTGCCTCTACTTTTTTTCCTACTGCTTGGCTCACAGGGGACCGAATGCCACCGCTTGGCCCTGATGAATCCCCCTTAACTGTTGAGGACCCTCCACGTTGAGGACCGCAGACTAGTGACCGTAGCCCACTGGCTTCTAAAATCTGCTCTCCTTATGGCTGAAATGCTGTGAGCACTGTGCCTCATCAGAATTCCATCTCAGCAGGGGGTCACCCTCTGTGCAAGCAGTTAGTAAATATTGTGCGTTCTTAAACAGAAGCCAAAGCCATCACAGTCTCCAAATGACTGAACTTCTGCTAAGCAGAGGGAGTGGAAAGCTCAGGCGAATAATCGGCCAGGGCAGCCAGGGATCAACTCACTACCCAGCGATTTTATGCTATTCTGGGCTTTAGCATTTACCAAGTGCAAAGGGAGGCAAGCCCATCTGCATTCTACGGACGTGGACAGTGGGGTGATGACAGAGGAGGGCGTTGGGAGATACCGAGAAGGGAGGTAGGCTGTGGTGTGGGCTGGGAAAGAGGAAAAGCTTCATCTATAGACTCTCTACCCTTTTTTTTCCCACCCAAGCAAGGCTCATGTATGAGGATCAGGCTGACGCTGGTGAGTACCTGCGGAGGCCTAGGGTCAGATGAGGGTAGACTCCAAACCTCCAGGCCGGAGCAGGGAGCCCTTCAGAACAGTGACTGCCCCGCCCCCTCCCTGGGGCCTGCCAGCGAGCCCTGCAAGGAAGGACTCTGGATCTCATTAGGCTGCAGCTGCCTAGAGCCTGCTCTCGGCACGGGTCTGGTTTCTATCACTTGACTGTTGATTTGACCTGTAATCATCATCAGAGGGCACATTCCTGGCCCGTGCTTAAAGAGAAAAAGCATACTTTTGCCTGCAGCTGAAGCTGCTTTCTGTTCAGAGCTGCGGTGCCTGGTTCTGAAGCTCTCCTTCTGTCTGCGTCTGGCTGTGCCTGTAGTTTTGATTTCAGCGACAAGCAGGCAGGATGCAGGAGGGCGTGCTCCCTCCCCCACCCCCAGTCAGGATCTGCCTAAGAGCTGAAAAAGTGCAAACGCAGCCAGATGAATGTGCGCCCGCAGTATTTGTGGTGGAGGCCCCCGGGGAGTCCTGGGACTCCACGTCTTTACTGGAAACACCCAATAAACTGCTAGCCTCCAGGCCTCCTGCTGTTTCAGTGCTGTGGAGAAGGTTCCTGGGACCACATTCCTGCTTACAGTCCCCACACCAAACATGGCTTTCCCACACTCGGCCCCTCTAGGAGTCAGTCTGGGCTTGGAGAGATGAGGGTTAGTTCTTGGATACAAGTGTCATTTCTCAATGTATGTATGCACTATGTACGTCAGATGATGGAGACCTCTCAGGAGTGAGGGATCAGCTGTGTCTATCTGCGTTCCGCTCACCTCATAGAGAAAAGACGATGTCAAGGTTGTCCCGGTGTGGAAGGCTGGACTCAGCAGGCACCTTGGTGGCAGAGCTGGGTAAGCAGAATCCAGTGGCTGAGTGTGGAGAACCACAGCTAGCTGTCGGGGCCAGCGCTGAGCAGGCCGGCTCCTGGCACTTAGGAATCTGGGCTCAGTTAGGGAGCTGGTGGTGCCAATGGATTGAAATAGTTGCTCAAGCAGGGCAGGCTCTGCTGGTTCCCACAGTGGAAAGCACACACAAAGAAGATTGCACTCGCTCTCCCTGAGGTCAGTGTTCGACCCATAACAAAACCCCTGCTCTCAACAAATGGGATTACCCATGGCCAAGGTCGAGCCACTAGAGATGGCGTGGCAGTGACTGATGACCTACCTTTGACCCAGTGGGGGATGTACCAACGAACAGCTGATGACCACTTGAATCTAACCTAATCGGTTTTTACCCGTACCTTACATTTTCCAAGTAGCAGGCTTCCTTAATCCTTTGGCTGACAAGAACGTCAGGTCTCTAGATGCTTGCCTCATCAGCTCTCATTGTTGTGTCTGCCGACACAACCACAACGTTCACGTGATGAACGGTTTAATTTTTAACTGCAGACATCTGTGACTTCAGAGGACCCAGCAGAGAGAGGAGGGGGTGAGAAATTACTCAAGGAGGGGAAACCGGAGCTATTGGCTGTCAGGAATCAGAGGGTGCTCAAGGCAGGGGACCTGGAAACCAGGCAGGGATGTTATGATGGCTTAGGTTTTGTTGTCAACTTGACTCAATTTAGAATCCTCATGAAAGCCATACCTCTCAAGACGGTGGTGGTACAAACTGATGCCACAACTGCTCCATGGTGTGGTTAAGGGGAATTGTTTGGCTGTAGACATGAGAGAGAGCAGCCAGAGACATCTGGAAGAGTCCAGAGCAGAGGGAGAAGGTGGTAGACTGAACATGGTCGGCAGACTGGACCTGGCTCTGAAAGAAGAGGAAGCAGAGCAGAGAGGTGGGGCACAGAGCAGAGCAAGGGAACGAGGTGGGGGACAAAGAAAGAGGGTGAGCAAGAGCCTGGGAGCAATCGATAGAGGAGGAGAAAAAGAAGAAGAAGAAGGAGAAAGGCGAAGGCATGAGCACAGCGGAGCAGTAGCAATAGCAGGGTTATAAGGAGAATGAGAGGTTGTGTGGAGGGAGGCGCGTGAGCTGGAGGTGTTTGACGGCAGAGAAGATGAAGTGCTAGGATGCTGCGTGAACTTTGAAATGTGTAACATGTCCTTGTGATGCTGAGGGACCTGGAGGCCAGCATGTGCTTTGGTATGGTTGCCCCTGGCCCGTGTGACACATCATGTGTGTGTGTGTGTGTGTGTGTGTGTGTGTGTGTGTGTGTGTACGTGTGGCAGACCAGAACTACTCGTATTATGGCCAAAGGCAGGAGAGAGAGAAAAGGGTCCACTAGCTCCTTTAAATGCATCCCCTAATGACCTGGAAACCTGCCACTAGACCCCTCCTCAAAGTTTCTACCACCTCCTAACGTTGCCAGTCCTAGACTCAGTCCCCTGCCCTCAGGCCTTTGGGAGATGCTTAAGGGGCAGCCATAGCCATGGTCTTGTTTCCTGTTTCCTGGGGAAGTAGGTGTCTAGTTAGGGTTTCTATTGCTGTAAAGAAACACCATGACCAAAAAGCAGCCTGGGGAGGAAAGGGTTTATTTGGCTTACACTTCCACATTGCTGTTCATCACCAAAGGAAGTCAGGACAGGAACTCAAACAGGACAGGAACCTGGAGGCAGGAGCTGATGCAGAGGCCATGGAGGAGTGCTGCTTACTGGCTTGCTCCTCATGGCTTACTTAGTCTGCTTTCTTATAGAACCCAGGACCACCAGCCCAGGGGTGTCCCTACCCACAGTGGGCTGGACCTTCCCCCATCAATCACTGATGAAGAAAATGCCTTACAGCCATATCTTTTGGAGGCATCTTCTCCACAGAGAGAGTGAGAGAGGTCCAAAGTCACTTTATCAAGGCGCACACTCCTGTGGTATCTGACTCACTCTCACAACAGTGCTCATCTGTGGATGAAGGCTCTGCCCTTGCGACCATCACCTCTTCCAGGCTCTATCTCCAGCATTGTTGCCTTGGGGATCAGTGAACTTGTGGGACACATGTAGACTATAACATTCTCAGGATGAAAGCTTGACATGAGGTATCTGTCAGGTCCCATGTCACCATCCCTGGCATCTAGAGGGGTTCCTGGGCTCCCTCCATCCTGGACCTACCCAGCCTCTACACCATGAAAGCTCTCCCGTGAGTTCTATCCCAAACGCATCCCATTTGTCCAGAAAGGTTCCTCCCAGGCCCTCCTCCTCTTCACACTCCTCTCCAAGGCCAGCTCTTACATATCTTGGTGGTAGAAATTCCCTATCGTTTATTATTAAACTTGCTTGACTAGTGACTTGGTGATTGCCTTAAACTGCATGGATCTCCTGTCCTCATGTAGACGGCACGTTCCTCATTTCTTCTGGCAACGGTGCCAGGCGTGGAGTGACGGAAACAGTGGGAGCAAGGCTGGAGACTCTGGGCTAGCTTCCATCCTCTTGTCCAGATGACTTTCAGTGGGAAGAGGGCTCCATCTTGTATGCCTGCTTCCTCTGCTGGCCGCGAGTCTCAGCGTGAGACTGGCCTGTCTCGAGAGACTTCTCACCTGTCCTGCTCATAGGCCTCCTCTGCAGCCCTTCCAATCCTAATGAACTTTAGCCTGACTCCTTTCTGTTGGCCTAATGTCAGGATGGCCAATTCCTCCTGGCCCCCCAGCAATTCCTCCAGTGAACAGTGTGTCTTAACACACACTGAGTTGATTGGAGACTATGTAGATGGAATGGGCCTGTTTACACTCTCTTATTTTTTTTTTTTAATTTTTATTTTGTTATTTTTGGAGCTGAGGACCGAACCCAGGGCCTTGTGCTTGCTAGGCAAGCACTCTACCACCTAGCTAAATCCCCAACCCCCAAAATTGCTAGCTTCTTCTTTTTTTTTTCTTTCTTTTTTTGGTTTTTCGAGACAGGGTTTCTCTGTGTAGCTTTGCACCTTTTTCTGGAACTCACTTGGTAGACCAGGCTGGCCTCGAACTCACAGAGATCCGCCTGGCTCTGCCTCCCAAGTGCTGGGATTAAAGGTGTGCGCCACCACAGCCCGGCCTGTTTATACTCTCTAAGACAAGATCTTTCTAGAAGGTAATTGTAGAATAACAATTCTATAAAAAAAATAGTGGTGGCTGAGTCTGTTCTGTGGGCTCCCTCCTCTAACCACACCACGGGAGTGAAGGCTGCTGTCTTCTCTGTTCCCAGCCTGCTAACCACCACACTATGGAACATTCTGCTACCACCTCCATCTTCAAGAAGAGTGTATTAGGCTGTGATAAATGATCACAAATGGAATTCTTAAAACAGACAAACTCAGAAACAGACCAAAGCAAACCAAACCGAAAAAAACAGAGAAACTACGTTCCACTGTTCTCATAAATCTACATAGACATCAGTGGGGTGCGTGCCTTCCAGGGTGCTGGGGGAGGCCTGGTCATCTGAAGCTTCCTGCTGCCTACTCTCTCTGGCTCCTGGGTGCATCTCTTCCTTCATGGTGTGTCTTAGGATTGATGGTGACTCTGGCTTCCCTCCTATAGGCCCTCTATGCCTTCGTAGGTCTACCAGATAACCCAGGAGACTCTTCCCCACCTGAAGGTCTTTAACTGAGTCATATCTGCCAAGTCCTTTTATCAGGTAAGGTCGCAAGCTCACTGGTTCCTGGAATTGGTATATTGACATCTTTCGGGGGGTGGGGGGTCCGTACCATCCTGAACATGCCTGATCTCATCAGTGGGTGGGGGGCATCATTGTTTCTACAGTGAAGAAACCAAGAAGAGACAAAGTCTCCCACTGTCCATAGCTCTTTGTAGCTGCTCAATTAATATTTCTGAGTTAAAGTGGATCTTCAAAAGTGAGATGACTTGTCCCAGCTGTTAGAACAATCTTCCTGGAGATTTGAGAACAGTTCTCTGAGGTCACTGATTATTTCTCAGTTCCCATGTCCCCTGATGGCGGTTTTCTGAAGAGCATCTGAACACTGGGCTGTTACTGGGTGGCTGGTTATCCTGTAGGAAAGCTCTGTGAGGCAGCATTTCCTACTATCACTGGAGGAAATCACATCAGAGAGGAGTTTTGATTGGAGAAGATGGAATTAAGGACACTTCCTGTCACAAAATATGCAGTTGGCATGCAATAGTTTCATTCCCAGGCTACCTCTGAGTTCCTCAGCTGGCATCTGCAGCATGTCCACTGTGTGCATCCTGGGTACATGCCTGAAAAGCGCAGCTGAACCTTCTGATGGGCCTGAGGGTCACAGGAGCCCCAACATGTACACACACAATTGCCTTGACTGTCAGGAGGTATGTAGAGAGGAGGGGTCCGAACAGGGAGGACTCTGAATGGCTCGTTTCACCTCTGATGGGAACTGCCACATGGAAACGTGCTTGAAAAGCTTACAGGTGATCAGAGTACCCCAGGGCATAGGGTGGAAGGGCTGGCTGTGTGGAGCCCAAAGCTGGTAAGTGCAGAGAGCAGAGGAAGATGGCCAGCTGGGCAGGATCATGGGAAGGTGAGGTTTTTCTCTCCTAAGACGTGGCACAGCCCCTTGGTCCCACACTGCTCTATTTCATCTGCCTCTGGGTTCTCAGTCTCTCTGTTGGTTTTAGAGACAAGATCTCATTATATAGATCTGGCTGACCCAGAACTTCTGATGTAGCCTCAGCTGGCCTCAAACTTGTGATCCTCCTGCATCTGCCTCCCAAGTACTGGGATTACAGGCATATGCTACCATGCCTGACCTGTCTTTTTTTTTTTTTTTTTTTTTTTAAGATTTATTTATTATGTACACAGAAGAGGGTGCCAGGGCTCATTACAGATGGCTATGAGCCACCATGTGGTTGCTGGGAATTGAACTCAGGACCTCTGGAAGAGTAGTCGGTGTTCTTAACCTCTGAGCCATCTCTCCAGCCCCCTGGGCTGTCTTAATAAATAGACAATTTGAAATAAGACAGGATGTATTTCCCACCGGGCATCTGTAAAGCGCTGGGGCGTGACTGAGCGTCCTGTGCTGCTAGCTTCTCCAGGGACTCATGCTACAGCCTTGCATCTTGAGCTCAGAATCTGAGCAATGCTGCTGACTGGGCTCTGAGGTCACAGGAGAGCAGTGTGGCTCCTGTTTGTCAGGAGGCAGATGCATTTCCCCGATTCTGGGTGCATCCCTTGTTCCAACACCAAGTACTTGTAGGATTGGAGCAAATCACTTAACCTCCCCACCCCCAGTCTGCCTTCCTGAGTGACAGTAATAGCCTCCTCTCTGCCTGTTGTTAGGATTAAAGGAGCCAGTGTGAAGTTCCCAGGCCACAGCCCAGAGCTTAGTTGCCAACTGCCATTGCTGGGGAATTCTGCCCAAGGGAAGCTTTGATTAGAGGCCCGATCTCTTTCTCTCCATTCTAGGGTCTGCTTCCAAGACAATTAACAGACCAGAGAGTTCTGCTACCTGTCAGCCACTGGTGGCCAACAGACTCCCGATGTTGGCAAAAACACTGTTTCTCGAAGCCGGGCCACTTGGGCAGGCACCAGCTTGTTGCCTCATAGCTCCTAGTACAGTTCCATCCGTGACAGTTATGCAAGACGCTCTCTTAAATATTTACCTTGCTCACGGCCACCCCAGGGCGGCAGGGTGAGGAAGAAAAGCAGGCTTTGGCACCCTCTGCTCCTAGCCTGGTAGAACACATGTCTTGATGGGACACATCCTTGCGGACTAGCCAGCCTGTTGCTTTAAAAAAAAAAAAAGCACAGCAGTATTGATCTCCATTCTGACTCAGGGATGGAATCAGAAGTGTCAGATCCCTGGTCAAGACTGAGAAGTCTGATTATGAGTCCCCATGAGTCTGGGGACATATCCATATTCACCGTAACATGAACGCTAGAAGAGTCCCTAGCAGGGGTCACAGTTCAGTTCAAATAATCACTACCTGCAAGCTTTTGCTATGTCGTTCAGGTTGCCATAACAGTGTCTCAGAGAAGGTGAGCAACAATGTCCATACAAGCTAATACCAAGGCCACACAGCTAAAAGAAGCAGCCCACGTTTAACTTTGGTTCTAGTAAAGACTGCCCCAGGTCCTATCCAAAGGCTCTTACAGAAGACAGGTCCCTAAAGCTTCCACAGTAGCCTTGCTGCCCTGGCTTTATTTGATAGAGGGTAGGATGGCCCAATGCCTCCGTATGACTTGCTTCCACTGAACACTTCTCAGGGTGGTGCTGGATAGGGTCAGATGGTCTGATGTCCAAAGTGCTAAACAGGCATCTAGGCTGAGGGACGGGCTGGGCAACCAAGGACCTCTGCTCCCTGAGGAAATGGAGTCTGTGTTGTAGACAACTATGTGGAGGGACTAATGGATTGATCTCCCGTGCTATCCAGGGTGCTCGGGTTAAAACAGCAACACACACACACACACACACACACACACACACACACAGCACCCAGAGGGGCAGTAGGCACAGCCTAATGGCTGCTCCTGTGAAGAGACCACCTGGGGTCCCAGGGGCCAGGCTATCCAAACAAGTTTTCTAGACGATTCTAAAAACCTGGGAACCCTGGGTGGCTGCATATCTTGGGAGACAGCCAGGAGAAGGGTTTCATTTGGAATTCTTTCTAGGAGCTTAGGATATGCCTCTGCGATGACCAGCCACACTAGTGGAAGCCCATGAACTGTGGACTGGCGGCTGTGGAGCCCCCATGGGACTGGACTAGGCCCTCTGGATACCGAAGATGGTTGTTTGGCTCAAACTGTTTGGGGGGCACCTGGACAGGGGGTTTGGGATCTGTCCTTGGTCTATGGGCAGGCTTCTGGAATCCGGTGCCTGTGGTGTGACACCTTGCACAGCCTTGGTGCAGTGGGGAGGGGCTTGAATCTGCCTAGGCTCAGTGTGCTGGGCTCTGCTGACTCTCCATGGGAGACCTCGATTTGGGGGATGTGGGGATGCGGGGTGGCTTGGGAAAGAGGGCTGGGGGGGGTGGGAGGAAGGAGGATGGGGGTCTGTGGATAGCATTGGAGTGAGTAGAAAATTTCTTAATAAAAATGAAAAAAAAAAAAAAAGATATGCCTCGGCTGTCACCATTAGACATCCGGGTCTTGCAGGCACCAGAGCTGCCTCAGATGAGTGTTGGTATCTTTCAGAAACTTGTGTTTCCCGGGGCTTTGGAAACTGGAGATCTGGGGCTGTTTTGGTAACTGCTTTTTCTCTGCCAACACAGCTTTCTTGAATTTCCCATTGGGCTGCAGCAGCATTTCTGAGAGTCCTTTGGGGGGTGTCAGGGCATGTTCTAGAAAACTAGTCTACAGTGAAATTGATGGGCATCTTATTGGACTCAAGGTCACACTGCTGTGGAGGGCAACCCAGGGCTGTTCCTGGGTTCTGTCTTGGGGAGCCATGTTTTCATCCTGAGCAGCACACTGTCTCCGGACCCCGGGGTCCAAGGGGCCTGTGAGTTGTAAGAGGATGGTCCGCAAGTGCTCTGAGCATCTCTGTGGACCTGAAAAAGCTCAAAGGTCTCTGTGAACCCTTGATTCCAAGGAGCAATTTGAGTCAGGCTTCAGGGCTATAGGCCTGGCTCTGGGGGCTATGACCTGGGCCTGACCTTCCTTCTCAAAGCATCTTGGTGTGAGTAGCTTCTAAGCTAGAACAATACAAGACAATCAGGGACACACACACACACACACACACACACACACACACTTATACATAAATGTATATATGAGGATAGTGTTCTTGGGGCACTGTGAATCTGTGAACAATTGCTAAATGTTTTGGAAAGGAAACTAATCCCACTAAACAAATGCACACAGTGGTGATTTAACAATGCCTGTTTTACATCTTGACAGCTAGAGAGGAGAAAGGATGGGGCTCCCCACCCCCACTCTCACCGCCATGCGCTCCTTATTGCTCCCTTGATTTCCAGGATTGCAACCACTATCTCACTGACTGTTAGAAAGCTCCATTAGAGCCGTTATGAAGAGGATTAATGACTTCATAGATTTAGTGTTTGGTAAACATGGCAGAGGAAGCATTTCCCCAGGCCGGAAGCAGGCTGGCTGGAAGGGACTGTTACCAGCCTGCTGCGCAGGCACTTGGCCACCTGGATTGCTTTTCTGAGAGCTGGGTCCCAGGATACTCGTGCCCAAATAGGAGAGTCAGAAACAGGAAAGTCAGGAACCAGGGAGAGGGAGGCTTTGCCATGGAAAACAAGCAACATCCAGGTGTGGCACACACCTGTAACCCCTGTACTTGGGAGGCTGAGGCAGGAGGATCGGGGAGCGTTTGAGGCCAGCATGGGCTATATGGGCTAGTGTGAGACACTGTCTCAAAACAGACAAACAGAAACAGCAACAAACACAAACTAAAAACCAGGGAGATTGTATGGATAAATGTGTGTTTAAAGGGAAACGGTGGCTGGGAAGTCCAGGTGATGACGGAGAGGAGGTTTTTCCACCTGAGCTCCCAGGCCTGTGAGTCACTTGTTCTGTAAAGCTCTTTAGGCATCTCTGGTAATAAAAATTTGGGGATAAACAGCTAGGGGACAGATAGATATTCAGAAGGAGGCGGGAAAGGGCTGGCTACGGTAGACTACTCCTGTGGGGCTGGGCTAGCGGAGGAGGAAGAGGAGGAGGAAGAGAAGGAGGCAGAGAGAGAGGTTTCAGTTATTATAAAACTAGCATTTTCAGGTGTGTCCTTATGATGCCTTTATCTATTGGGTCTTTGTCCTTCAAACTGGGTGTGGTGCACATTTATGATCTCTTCTTGGGAGGATGAGGCAGGAGAATCTTGAAGGCCCGCCGGGGTCTTAAACTATAACCTAGCAAGATGCTTTCTCAACAGACAGACACAGGCAAATGAACACCTGCCATTTTTCAGAGGCCGGCCAGCATTTGCCTAGTCCCTTCTCCCTTGAGAAGACCACAGCTTCCATTTCACAAATCCTCATCTCTTTGTAGGTTGGTCACTCTTGCTTGGGGACATGGCTCAATTGCTCCGTTCATTCTCCGTTCATGTAGTCATTCTATAAACAGTGCTGACCACTAGCTGTGTCTTGATTTTGAGGCTGCATCTTTGAGATTTAGGAATTGAGATTTTTATCTTATTTTATGTGCATGAGTGTTTTGCCTGCATGCATTTATGAGCATAATGTGCATGCCTGGTGCTCTCAGAGGGCAGAGGAGGGCATCAGTTCCTCTGGAACTGGGGTTATGGATGATTGAACTACCATGGGAGTGCTGGGAATTGAACCCGAGTCCTCTGCAAGAGCAGCCAGTGCCCTTGACTGCTGAGCCATCTCTCCAGTCCCAGAAATTGAGAGCTTTGAAAAGTGTCTTAATATTTGAAACAACAGCTCACATGTGCTTCTGGGGGGGTGGATATGAAAGTGTGACTTTCTCTCGTTTGCTGACACACGTTTGAAAGCATCTGCCCCATTAGGAAGATGGCGTTGCTCACTTTTGACTGTGCTAGTTGGGTTTCTGTTTCTGTGACCAAACATTGGAGAAAACCAACTCAGAGGAAGAGTGTTGACTTCCACTTGACTCATGGTTTCCAAGGCTTTAGCTCATGGTTGGTCCAGTCACTTTGGGACCTGTGGTGAGGCACAACACCACGGTAGTGAGAGAGAGTCATAGAGGAGGCTGCTCCCTGTAGACGGAAGGAAAGGAGAGAGGGTGGGGAGGCGTCTGCAGCCTCAGTATCCCCGTCTAGGATACACTGCCAGTGGCTCAGCCTCCTCCTCCTCCTCCTCCTCCGACTCAGCTCTTCTGGAGATCTCAGCATCTCCTGACAGGCCCAAGGCTGGCAGCCATGCCTTTTACATAAGAGCGTTTGTGAGTCATTTCAGATCCAAATTGTCACCGGGCTACTTAAACCTCCCGATGCACCAAATTTAAATGTGCGAACCTCTTCCCCCAGCCAGCTACCCAAGTCCTTGGAGGCAAGTTAGGAGATAACGTCTTACCTCTTGAAAATCAGAAAATGAGGGCTTTGTGTATCACCCGCAAAATCAAAACGTGTAGGAGACATTACCGCTTGGAGCTGTCTAAATGAACAGCAACTCTTAGGAGAGGCATTGTAGAAAATGTCATCGCTTGGGATGTCTGGCAGAAATTTTGAAAATTTTCCTGGGAAGGTAACCTAAGGCCACAGGAAAAAAAAAGTCTCTGCTGCCTGTTTTATTTTGTGTATGTTCTGTTCTGTTCTGTTCTGTTCTGTTCCAGAAAGGACTTGAGGTAGCTTATCAAGGGGACAGAGAAGAGAAGTTTAATGTACACTGGAAAGGATGGAGCGGAGAAGAGGGAGAGGTCTGTGTGGCACTGCATGGAACTGGGAGGAGATCCACATGCAGACTTAGATGCTTCTTTCCGGGGGAGCGGGGGTGGGGGGCTGCCAGCCCTGGGAACACGGGAAGCAGCTGAGTATGTGGCATAAAAGCAGATCAATTGCTCAGGAGAGCGGTATTTTTGGAGCTCAGGAAAGAGAGGCCTTTCTGCCTTTCTGCGGCAGGCCTCCCTCCTCCATCTGTGAACATAGGAAAGCCACAGTCCTAAGAGTATTTTGCATCTGCTTCGGCCTCCTGCAGCCCCGAGATACTGGGGGGAAAGGGGCAGGCAGCACAGCTTGTTCCCGAACACTCTGTATAAGGCACATTCTTCTATTATTTTTATTTTATGTGCATGGATGTTTTGTCTGCATGTATGTACGTGCACTACCTACATGCAGTGTCCAAGGAGGCCAGAAGAAGGCATTAGATCTCCTGAGACTGGAGTTGCAGATGGTTGTGAGCCACCACGCCGGTGCTGGGACTCGAACTTGGGTCCTATGGAATTTATCTTAGGGACCATGAATGTAGAAGATCTGGCCAGACGCTATTTTTTGACCTCTGTGCACATCGTGACGAGTGTGAAGCACCATGTGAGACTGGACGTGAAACTACCTGAGAAGCTCGGCCTGCCATGCTCTGAGCACCTGGGCACAGCCCCGGCACCCCTCTTCTCTGCCGGTGCTGGTGTGGGGGGTCACACCCAGGTCCTTGTCCTTGTTAGATGATCACTACCACAGAGCATCACCCCAGCCCTTCACACTGTGCCTGCGAAACCCTCCAACCCTTAGCCTGTTGTGGCTCCACTCTCCAGTCTTCGTAAACTTGAGACCCATGCCAAGACCCACAGGATTGGGACTGGGTGGGTGATTTGCCTGTGTGCCGCATCCCCTCTGTATTCAGATGCTCCTGTGGAAGCATTCTCATGCTAGAGGATAAACAAACCTGAAATTTTTGGTGGGCTTTCTCTACCTGGAGGCCACTGGGGAGCAGCCTGCTCATTAAAGGGTAAGGCTCGGGCTCCGTTCTGCAGTGCTCCAGTGAAGTGCTCCTCGGTCGGCAGGTCGGGTGCGCCATCTAGTGGTTACTCCCAGAATAGTCACATGTTTCTGTCCCATGGCTCTCATGACCTAGGGGCGTGTCCAGCACTTTGCCAAAGATTAAGAGGTGGGGGTATCTGTGGTCCCCGAAGTCCACCCTGGCTAAGCGTGAGGGTGGTTGTAAGGGTCTGCTTAAATGGGGTGTCAGTTTAGGCAAGGAACTCAGCTAACTGGGAGATGACAAACTGCCACCCGGTGTCCTCAAGATCTCCAAGTTCCGTCTGTCTACACTTTCATCACATCGGCTTCCCTGATGCTGCCTTGCCTGCAGTCCACATCTGCCCTACAGGATCCTGTAATTATCTTTTCTCTACCAAGTAGAAGACCCCCCAAGGGGGTAAGGGCAGCTTTCCTGAACTGGGGGTGAGAGTTCCAGCTTGGTTGAGACTGGCCCTGTAGGGTTCAGCTCTCCTGGCCAGGCCAGGTGGGGACCATCCACCAGTGGCTGCCCAGGCCTTGATGTGGGCGCAGAAATCAGTGAGGGGACATTGATCTGGATGCGAGCCTCCAGATGTGGCTTCTCAGACTGAGCCTTGGTGTTCAATCCAGGAGGGTCCCTTCTTAGGATACCCCAAATATCCTCAGAGGAGCGTGAGGCCTCAGGGCTCAGAGTGTCTGTTCATTACAGTGTTCTCAGATGGGTGGTGCATGTGTTTCTGAGTTTCCCGATTAGCTGGCTAGCTTTGGCCCCTGTCCTCCATGGGAGTCACTCAGCCGTATGCCCCTCACTCCATCTTGGGGACTCTGCTGGAGATCCTAATGTGACAGAGTTGACAGCTGGTACCAGCCAGCCAGTGCCCATGGCATGCTGGAATCCTGAGCCCCTTCTTAGGTGTGATAATGGGGGTCTTTCCAGGATATGTACATGTCTCATCACTGAGTGTGGGCCTCATGGTTGTGTCAGGTTAGACCCTCTGACTGGATTGAGGCAAGGAGGATAGGCCCCTTAGGTGTGGGAGAGGTAGATGGCGAATAGCGATAGTGCTTTGAGATTTTTTTTTGGGGGGTCCCCTCTAACTTCTACTTCGGATCTACCCCCAAGCCCAGCTTCTCATGAGTTCAAGAGTGAACTCAAGAAAACCCAATCGCTAGCTCCTTTCTGTGTGCTGGAAGGCGCTGTGTGCAGGCTGCCTGCCCAGACCCACATGGCTGTGGCCTAGTGAACACTTCAGAGGACGGAGTGACTCTGCCTCAGTCGCCCTGGTGGCATCAGCAGGGGGTGGCATCTGTCACCCATCTGGCAGGGGCTAGTAGGCACCATGCCACCTGGAGACAGTCACAGTTCTGCAGGCATTCTGGCTCATCTATGGGGAGTGGGTTTGAACATGGACATCGCCTAACCATGTCCAGCAGGGGAGAAAGTGGCCAGCAACCGGAACGTGGACCTATCTTCTGTGGAAATGCTCCACCGCTGATATAATCTGAATTGGTTTATAAGGGTTAGATCTGCAGGGACCAGAGCTGGCAAAACTTGGTTGTACAGAAAAGGTAAGCAAGATTAAAGGCTTGTGACATTCTCCAACACTCGTATATGCAGTGACTTAATCCATTGACAATCCCACACCCTAGGTCTTACATTTATTCTCATTTTATACGCAAAGGAAATGATGCACACAAATGTTTAGCAACCGGCCAAAGTCACACAGCAACAGAGAGGCAGAACTGGGCTTTGATCCCAAGCAGAACAGCAGCAGGAAGACCTGTGTTCGCTCGCTGGTATTGGGGTGACTCTATGCTTGGAAGCAGCCAAGAGCTTGGATGTTGGGGCCTCTTCCTTCCAACTGCGAGATGTCAGGTGGGTTTCAGTCTCCTTACTTGAGTGTGAAAGAGACCCACTCTACCTTACAAGGACACGGAGCGGTTTACACAAGCTGATGATGTCACAGGCATGCAGGAAAACACTCACCCCCCACACAGACTCTATGTGGCCTCTTTACAGAAACTTCTGCTGCCCGGTCCTGTGGCTCAAAGGATGATGCTTGTGACTAAATCAGAAGAGATTTCACTGGAAATTCCCCCAGGTCACTCAAGCCTCATCCGGCTTTGGGCAGGAGCTCTGCATCCAGCTTGTGGCGGCGTGGAAAACCTGTGAGAGAGTGTTTTGCTTGTTACGACCTTGCCAGCTCAGCCCAAACCCGTCTAGTACTGCAGGCTGGCCCTGTTCTCTCTTTGCTGAGGGTGAGGGGTGGGGTTGTAGCTGGCAGCCTGCCAGGCCTGCACAGTCCTGCCAGGGTCTGACTCTGTAAGCTCTTGATACCAGCCAGCAGAGGTGGTGGGCCTGGCAGGGGAAGGCTGAAGATATCCAGTCAAAGAGCGCCAGGCCTCTGGAGAACCGTGGAGAGCAGGAAGTGGGGCCCTTGAGGAGAAGCCTGTGTAGGGGGGATGCCCGGCAGCCTGGGTACCACTTACCACTTGCTTTATATCAGCTGACCGGGGATGCTCAGCGGAGTAACAATGAGGGAAGCCTGGCTTTGTGAAAGGATATGCTTCAAGTGGGCTAAAGTGTCAGATTAACACACATTCAATCGACACAAAACTTCCCCCCACCACTCTTTATGTAAAGTAATATGTCCTTGTATTCAGAGAGGCTGAAGGGGAGTCCCAGAAAAATCTTTCCTCCAGGCAGCGGAAGAGGATCTCCGTTCTGAAGATAGGGAAGGGGTGAAGGGAGTAGGAGTGAGGGGGCCTGGGGTGCGCACAGATGGTTGTTTGTCTTAGAACATGATCTAGAAAAATGAGAAATAAAAGGTGCTTTCACTTAGAGCACGAGGTCCAGGCAAGGGTCCCTGGCCTTTCGTGAGGCTTTTCCCCCACAAACCTAAAGTTGTTCTTTCGCATTTCTGAAGCCCTTGGGCATCTTGTCTTCACAGAGGTGTTTTTCTGGCCTTCTCTGCTGCCTCCTTCCTGTGCTAGGGGGTGGGCGTGGAGTTGACCAAGGGCCTTGCACATCCCAGGCCAGCACTCCTCAGCGGAGCTTCGTTCAGCTCCGATCTGCTCCAGCTAACAAACTTGATGAGCTACAGACCCCCGAGTTTACCACACCTGGAGCCCCCCTGAACCACCACTAAGGTCTAAGAATAGCATGGCATTGATGGCTCACCCTCCTTGATGGGAGAATCAGGGCTTGTGCCACTTAAGACCTCAAACTCACAAGGCTAAATTTTCCCCAAACAGAAACTCATAAATTATATTTTTCACAGCAAGGACTACTATAAATGCAGCAAGGAAGTAGATTGAAAAACAAAACAAAACAAAACAAAACAAAACCCTAAAGGCAATACTTTAAACCTTCACTTCTTTGTGGTGTGTGTGTGTGTGTGTGTGTGTGTGTGTGTGTGTGTGTGTGTGTGTCTGCCCAGTGGTTTGTGTAGGGTGTTTCCTTCACTCCCCACCTTATTATTTATTTTTGTTTATTTTATTTTATAAGCATGAGTGCTTTGCCTGCATGCATGTCTATGCACCACCAGCATGCACTGCCTGTGAAGGTCAGAAGAGGTCGTAGGATCCCTTGGAGCTGGAGTTGCAGGTGGTTGTGAGCTGCCCTGTGGGTGCTGGGAATCCAGCCTGGGCCCCCTGAAAAAGCAACACGTGCCCTTAACCACTGGGCTGTCGTTCCAGCCCCTCCACCTTACTTTCAGGTTACTCCCTGAACCTGGAGCTCGCTGGTTTCACTAGCCAGGCTGGCCAGTGACTCCAGAAGCTTTCTGTTCTCCATTGCCCCAGCTACAATTGCAGGTGCCTGCCATCATATCTGGCTTTGTACATGGGTTCTGGGGGAGTGAACTCGGCAAGTGCTTTACCTACTGAGCCATTTCCCAGCCCCCACATTTTCTTCGTGTCTAGATGGTAGTTATTGGTGAAATTATTAAGGCCACTTCACGTAGTTAAAAGGGAGGTTTATTTTGTGGGGTAACTTACAAGTGAAGGGGTAGGTAACAGGGTCTGGGAAAGGTGAAGTGCAGTCCAGCGGTGTTCTCTGGAGAACTCTGCTCGGTCTACCTCCAGTGTCCATGGTCCAGGAACCAAGAGAGCTGGAGCATCCTCATCTCGGGTATTCAGGGTCCTCTCTCGGCTCCACCTTGTAGGCATGACAGTTACCAAAGCCTCAGTGGGGATTGGAACTTCCAGATCAAAGCTGGAATGGCTACCCACTATAGTAAGTGTTTATTTTCTGCCAGCTTCTGTTGTGAGGTTAGACCGGATTAAAAAAAAAACCAAGCCAAAAATGATATAGACAATGTTTCTGCTTTGGATTTCAGAACAAGCATGTTTTGATGAGCCTATAGCTTTCAGAGGTAAGATAGGAAGGGCCTCGCTGGGGTAGGGAGACACAGGAGCTGAGTTGTGACTGCCATGTCAAAAGCAGTCACTCGTACTCAGCTGTTTCCCTTTACCCTCCTCCTGCCTTCTGTGTTTACCTGTCTTTATTATTTTTGCACCAAGTCCTTGACGATAAGGCTCCTATAAAACACAAATCAATCAGTTCTCTTCCTTCCTTTCAAAACTGCCACAGAGTCTGGCCATCTGAGATGTTATTGTCAGGAAGACACTCCTGACACACAGGGAGGAAGAGAAGTGAAGGGCTTTGACTGTACATACACCACCAACCCCTGAGACCAGGCTCAGCAAACCTACAGAGGGAACTCAGAAGAGGGAAACTAAACTCCGGGCATGGTGGTACACACCTGTGATCCGGGCATGTGAGTCCCAGGAGGCTGAAGCAGGAGGATCAAGAGTTTGATGGGCAGTTGGAGTTACATACTGAGACCTTGGAGAGAGGGAGGGAGGGAAGGAGAGAGAGAACACATAGGAAGTAATACTTCACAGTGACCTCTGAGCCATTCATCCATCCATCCATCCATCCATCCATCCACCCATCCATCCATCCATCCATCCATCCATCCACCCCCATCCATCCATCCATCCATCCATCCATCCATCCATCCATCCATCCATCCATCCATCATCCATCCATCCATCCCCATCCATCCATCCATCCATCCATCCATCCATCATCCATCCATCATCCATCCATCCATCATCCATCCATCCATCCATCCATCCATCATCCATCCATCCATCCACCCATCCATCCATCCATCCATCCATCTGTAGTGGATAGCCATCCCAGCCTTGGACTGGAAGTTACAACCCCCATTGAGGCTTCAGTAATGGTCATGCCCACAAGGCGGGGCTGAGGGAGGAAGCTGAAGACCCAGGATCGAGAGGAGAAGTCTCTCTTGGTTCTGGGACCCTGGATATTGGAGGTAGACTGAGCAGAGTTCTCCAGAGAACACTGCCGGACTGCGCCATACCTTTCCAGACCCTACAACCTATCCCTTCATTTGTAAGTTACCCCACAAAATAAACCTCCCTTTTAACTACGTGGAGTGGCCTTAATAATTTCACCAATATCTGGTGCCCAACGTGGGGCAAATGCCAAAGGCCTGGGCAGCTTCCTCCCTCAGCCTCCTCCCCGGCTGTCAGGTACCTAAACCCGCCTGCAAAATTCCATTTAACCAGGGGACGCCTACACAGTTCCATTCCCGAAAAGGGGAGCAGCTAGTCCGGTCTCAGTTCCCTAGCTTTTCCACCAGACCAGTGAGTGAGGCGTTCCCACTCCTCCTTGAGTGCTGGTTCCCCAACATCTTGGCTCCTGCCTTCAGCTGCCGCCAGCCAAGGTCGCCAGCAGGCCCTGCTTTGGAGCTATACCAACGCCCCCTGCTGGCTGAAAAGTGCTACTGCACCCACAAAACCACGGAAAGGTAAGCTTCTTTCAAGTAAAAGTACTTGATAATTTCACACCTTAAAACTAACAAATTTTGAGTAATTTTTGTAATATGGCTGACAACATTACCTCACAAGAATTTAAAAACCTTTTTGCCTGTATGATGAATGACATTTTCCAGGAAATATACGACCTCCCTAAGGCATATCTGGCCTGTACCATTTTGGCATTCCTTGTAATAATTCACACAGTGTTCAAACACTGGTTTAATAGTAAGAACAAAGATGAGTCATTATTTGGACTGATACAGGCTTTAACAGATAGCAGGCCGGGCGGTGGTGGCGCACGCCTGTAATCCCAGCACTTGGGAGGCAGAGGCAGGTGGATCTCTGTGAGTTCAAGGCCAGCCTGGGCTACCAAGTGAGTTCCAGAAAAGGCACAAAGCTACACAGAGAAACCCTGTCTTGAGAAACAACCCCCCCCAAAAAAAAACACCAAAAAAAAAAAGATAGCAATGATTCTCTCTCTAAAATCTGCTAACCAGGATGTACAAAACATGCTTGTACCCAAAATTGATTTTATTGATAATAAATATGAATATTTAATGAATAGAACACACTAACTCTCCAGAGTGGAGTTGTAACTACCCAGACACTATATAAGGAAGGAAAATTATCATTAATTGATAAGATAAAGTCCATGGAATCATGTGTTTCAGAAGAACATAAAAACTTCCATGATTCCATGAGAAATCTGGAATCCCTTACAAGAGAGGAGGTTTACTCCCTGGAACAGACCCTAGGTGCTTGTTTTACAAGTCCTGGAGGAAATGCTCAATAAACATGACAAGAGACCTAATAAGCAGAAGGGCAAGACCATACAGGTTGTAACATCTCCAAATGGCTCTCATACAATGGCTTATCCTGTTATCATCCATGAGAAGCCAGCAGATGACACATACCCCAAGCCATATACGACATATACATTACAACCAATTTCAACAAAGGACTTAAAAAATATAAAGGAAGCAGTAGTTACATATGGGATACACTCCACATACGTAAAACAGATGTTAAATTCGTGGATTACCTCACATAGAATCACTCCAGATGACTGTCATCAGTTAATTTCAGCTGTTCTAGAATATAGCCAGCAGTTACAGTGGAAAAGCTGGTTGAGAGAAGAGGCAAGAAATTTAGAACAACAACGTAACAACAATGTAAACTCAGAGGTTTTGAGATCTCCCAAGATCAAATACTTGGTGAGGGATGTTTCGCTGACAGGAATGTACAAGCCATTTATGATGAGCATATAATATCCCTATGCCGTACAGCAGCTCTGAATGCTTGGGAAAAAATCCCAGAACCTGGAACAGAAACTGAGGTATACACAAAGATATTCCAGGGACCACATGAACCCTTCACTGATTTTTTACAAAGGCTGAACACAGCTATAACAAAAGCTGTGTCAGATAAAGAATTAAAAAAAGTATTAACTGAGTCCTTGGCATTCGACAATGCTAATGCAGAATGCAAAAGAATACTTACACCATTAAAGATCAGATCAGCTCCTTTGGAAGAATGGATTCAGTATACTAATAGTGTTGAATCTCTTAACTACAGTAATGAGGCTTGGATAGGAGAGACAAATCCCAGAGGTGAAAGAAGGCCCCGTGGTATCAAATGTTTTAAATGTGGTACACCAGGTCATGTAAGTAAAAACTGTACATGGGGTAATCCTAGGAGTAATACTCCTTCTAGGAATAGCTTAAACAGGAGACCCCAACCACCTCCTGGATTATGTAGAAGATGTGGCAAAGGCCGACATTGGACCTGCGAGAGCAGATCAAAAATAGATATATGAGGCAACCCTTTACTGGCGGGAAATGCCTCAGGGGCCACTGTGGAAGACATTCCTCTCCAGGACAACTGAATAAACCAATGCCTAATATAAAAACTGATACTGCAATGGATGATAAAACAGCTCTGATAGATGAATCACAGTTTACAAAGAACACAATAAAACAAATATTTTGGCA
Source organism: Onychomys torridus (assembly GCF_903995425.1). NCBI lineage: Eukaryota > Metazoa > Chordata > Mammalia > Rodentia > Cricetidae > Onychomys > Onychomys torridus. Next base: position 2,259,884 of record NC_050464.1, on the reverse strand, counting down.
GACTTCCATAAATTAACAAAGACTAAAGCTTAGAATTCGAATTAATGGCTTGGTTCTGGAGGGCCTGGTAGACATAGGTGTGGATGTGACTATAATTACACCAAAATCATGGCATCCGAATTGGCCTCTTCAAGAGGTAGATGTCCAACTTTTAGGAATTGGCACCCTATCTCAGATAAAACAGAGTTCTAGATGTGTTGAATGCATAGGGCCAGAAGGACAGAGAGGAAGGCTGAAGCCATATGTAGCAAATGCAGCAGTAAATCTATGGGGCCGAGATCTGTTACAACAGTAGAATACCCAGATTAAAATTCCTACACTCTCAGGAAAGGAATACAGGCCAATGCATGTTTCTAGGAATAATATCATAACATGCTATAAAAAACAGTCACTAACCATTCAGGCTGTACACAAACAGAGCACAACTGCTGCTGAACTCTCAGAAGTACCAACTGCCTTACCTTTAAAATGGCTAACTAATAAACCTGTCTGGGTTGGACACTGGCCTTTGACAAAAGAGAAGCTATAAGCTTTAGAACAGCTGGTTCAAGAGCAGTTAAATGCTCAACACATTGAAGAATCTACCAGCCCTTGGAATTCTCCTGTATTTGTTATTTAAAAAAAAGTCTGGTAATTGGGAGAATGCTGACAGATCTGAGAGCTATTAATAAAGTAATTCAGCCAATGGGCTTCCTACAGACTGGGATGCCCTTGCCCTCTCTGCTACCCAAAGAATGGCCTATAATAGTTATTGACTTAAAAGACTGTTTCTTTACCATACCCTTACAAAAAAAAAAAAAGATAGAGAAAAATTTGCCTTCATAGTTTCTAATTATAACAATTCTCAACCAATCAAGAGATATCAATGGAAGGTCCTCCCACAGGGAATGTTAAACAGCCCTACCTTATGCCAATACTTTGTGCAAAAACCATTGGAGATAATTCGTGGAAAGTTTCCACAATCCATAATTTATCACTATATGGATGATATCCTATTAGCTGATTCAAAGTTAGACACATTAGAAAGCATGTTCGAAGAAGTAAAAAAAGTTTTGCCTCACTGGGGACTGCAAATTGCTCCTGAAAAAATACAAAGAGGAGATTCTATTAGTTACTTAGGATATAAGATAGAGCTACAAAAAATTAGACCCCCAAAGGTACAACTGAGGAGAGATCGATTGAAGACTCTTAATGATTTTCAAAAGTTGTTAGGAAGCATTTCCAATTTATTGGGTATCATGGGAATACCCAAAGATGGACTACAAAATTTGACTAATACTCTAGAAGGGGACAAAGAATTAAACAGTCCAAGAGAATTATCAGCCGAAGCTGAGAAGGAATTGGCTCTAGTAGAAAAGACAATTTGAGAAGCACATGTGGATCGTGTGGATCCAGAACTTAAATGCATTCTTGTCATATTCCCCTCTAGACATTCCCCCACAGGTATTTTGATGCAGAGGGAAGATATATTGGAATGGATATTCCTACCATGTAAACCAAATAAGAAACTAAAGACTTATATAGAAAAGATCTCTGATTTGATTCAAAAAGGTAAATTAAGACTTCGCCAGTTGACAGGAATGGACCCAGCAGAAATTGTAGTACCTTTAACTAATGAGGAAATTTCATCACTATGGAAAGATAATGAATACTGGCAGAGAGCCTGCAGTAACTTTTTGGGAAAGATTAACAGCCATTATCCCAAAAGCAAGAGGATAGAATTCATAAAGAAGACTGACTGGGTCCTTCCTCACATTATATGACACAAGCCAATTTCTGGAGTCCTCACATTCTATACTGATGCAAATAAATCAGGGAAAGCAGGATACAAATCAAGAGACTTAAGTAAAGTGGTACAAAGTCCATACAGCTCTGTACAAAAGGCAGAACTATATGCCGTTCTTATGGTACTGATGGACTTCACAGAACCCCTCAATATAGTCACTGACTCTCAATATGCAGAAAGAGTTGTTTTACATATTGAAACTGCTGAATTTATTCCTGATAATACAGAATTAACTTCATTATTCATACAATTGCAGGAAATCATCAGAAAAGGGGAACATCCTATATATATAACACATATCAGATCCCATACAGGTCTGCCAGGACCTCTAGCACAAGATAATGATGAGATTGATCAGTTACTAATAGGTAATGTGCTAGAAGCCTCAGAATTTCATAAGAAACACCATGTAAATAGCAAAGGTTTGAAGAAGGATTTCTCCATTACTTGGCAACAATCTAAGGATATTGTGAAAAAATGTCCTACTTGTTCCTTCTATAACCAAACTCCATTACCTGCAGGGAGCAATCCAAAAGGTATACAAAGAAATGAAATTTGGCAGATGGATGTGTTTCGTTTTGCAGAATTTGGAAGATTAAAGTATGTACACCATACCATTGACACCTATTCAGGATTTCAGTGGGCAACTCCTGTGAGTTCTGAAAAGGCTGATTCTGTGATTACACAGAATCATGGAATACCTGTACAAATTAAGACAGATAATGCCCCAGCATATGTCTCCAATAAAATGAGACAGTTCTTTGCTTATTACAATATAAAGCATGTTACAGGTATACCATACAATCCCACAGGCCAAGCAGTCATAGAAAGATCCAATTGAACTTTAAAGGATATGCTAAATAAACAGCAACAGGTAACAATGACTCCTAGAAATAGATTGCATAGTGCTTTATTAACCTTGAATTTTCTCAATGCTGGTGAGAAAGGAACAACAGCTTTGGGAGAGACATTGGACGACAGACAAAATTCCTGAGCTAAACCAACTGGTTTATTTCAAAGATGTGTTGACCTCAGAATGGAAACCTGGATATGTCCTACATTGGGGAAGGGGTTTTGATTTTATTTCCACAGGAGAAGAAAAGCTATGGATACCAACAAAATTAATAAAAATTTGATTCGAACAAGAGAAACCCCTTGATGAGGAGAAGTAAAAGATCATTCACCAATGTGACATCTCTTCAAGTTGTAAGAAAAATTTAACAATCAAAGGTTGGGGTAGGGTTCTGTTTTTGTCTTTCCAGGATAATGGAAGTACCCATCTTCCAGAAATCATAAGGCCTTGGATATCTGGATATTTACAGCAGAAAGGAAGGATCTATTGGTACCAATCTACACAGGGTAAAATATCACTGTCTATCTAACATCTATATCTTTATCAATCTAGAATAGTTGTGGTTCCAATTCAATTATAAACCAAGCTGGCTTTGGAGATGGAATTGGCTTACTCCTTCTCTAAAACCCAAGCATATTGATAAAAGAAAAGGTTGAGAGATTCTTCAGTCCCATATCAAAAGAGCCCTCTGATGTGAGACAGAAGGAAACCAATTATAAGGGACCATTGTCTTCAAGATTCTAATTCTCACCATGCTTACTCTTGATTTCTTGGAATCCTTTCTTACATGTCATGTCATCTTTAAATCCAAACCTTCCATTCTGATAAAAAATAAGTTTTTCCAACAACAATCTCTGAAGTCTCCAGAAGGAAGATGGGGCCCCAAGAACAACAACTCTACCCAACCCAGAATGATGCCATGGTAATCATCATCATATTACACTTCTTGCCAGAATTTCAGACAATCTTACCCATTACTCTGAGAGTTGCTGCAGAATCTACAGTTAGTCTAACTGAGATTTAACTATCTGAGCTTTCTCACAGTACCCAACAGAGATACCTTCGCCCCCTAAACAGCAGGAAGCAATTCTAAGAAAACGATGCCCCTTCTCCCTAAGGTTTCATATTTCTCTGGGTTATGGATAATGGTTCTAGGGTTGGGGTGGAAGAAACTAGTAAACTCAGTACTCTCCTTAAGAAAGAAAATATGTCTCAAAAAAAAAGGGAAAAGAAGAAATGGAATGGATAGGTATAAGATATTATGGTAGACTATCATATACATTAGTAAACGAATTTATTAAAATAGCAGCCTTAGATAATTTGCACTGTTATGAATTCTTATATGTTGATACAAATATAAACTTTATATTCCTATTTAAGATAATTTGTATATTGATAAAAATACAGAACTATGTTTATTATAATGTACACATATTTTTACTCTTATTTGAAATATTTATATATTGATACAAATGTAAATTTATATCTGTCATACTGTATGTATGTTCTACTTCTGTTTAAGATATTCTGTATACTGATATATATTTAGGATTATTATCATATTGCATATTGCACTATACATTCCTACCTCTGTTAAAGATATTTTGTGTATTGTCACAATTTAAAGTCATTGTCCTTTTACTGTACATTTGTTTACAGACTGTTTGCCTTATTTATAGGAAGTCTTAGTCCTTAGGTTGTTTAGGTAGATAAGACTTATAGATTTATTGTCACCTATGCTTGTCATCTCTATAATTATGTTAGTTAGGTTATCCAAATTTATAAATACATAGGTCAGATGGACAGGTAATCTTCAAACACTTCATGGACCTAGAGAATATGGCATTTAAATAACTTAGAATTCTGTTGACGTGAGACACAATTGCTCCTGGCAGCACCAATTTGATCCCGAGAGAATGTTGGGCTTCTAAGACATTTCCATTTGGAAGTTTGTCTTCTTGACACAGAATGGCCTACTGGGCAAAGAACTGCCCTTGCCTCAACTGCTGACAGTAAAAATGCTGTCCTTTCTGGACAAGCGGGACACAAGGAAAGCGACCACTGTACTTTGCCAAGACAGGGTAAGATGGTCTTTCAGAATTCCTGCTTCTGAAAATGGTCTGTCAGATACTCTAGGCCTGTAGCCAATTTGAACCATCAACGATGCTGAGAAACATTAGGGGACTGTCCAGGCTGCCAGTTGTCTCTGTCTACTCTTGAAAGACTCCCGAAAGTTGCTTGCGTCCTTCTCCCATTTCTCAGGTATTATTATATTCCTTCTCAGGTCTTTGATGAGGTTGAAGACTAGCAGTTATAGTTACAACTTAGTGCCTGAGATAAACAGCTTACGAGGAGGAAGTTGGCTTTGGCTTTGGCTCCGTTGGCCACTGCTGCTTTGACCTGTGTGACAGGAACACCCCACAGAGCAAACATGCTCATCTCATGGCAGCCAAGAAAAGAGAGTGATGGGGTGGGGTGGGGAGGAATGGGCTGGAGACCCAGAGTCTCTTCCAAGGTCATACCTCAGCTGACCTAACTGTCCCACTAGGCCCTGCTTCCTGAAGGTTCCACTGCCTCTCTGTTGTGCTGTAGGCCAGCAATCAATCCTTTAACACATAGGTGTGTGGGGGTGTTTAAGAGCCAGGGACTATATGGCAAGGGGCTGTGTATAATCAAGGGGTTCTGCTTTGCCAGGGAGCAGGGCAAAGAGTCCTCTCCTAGGACCCAGGGGAAGAAACGGGGTGACCCAGAGTGGTGTGGAGTAGAGTTCAGGCTTGGGAGGCAGAGAAGGGAGTGTTCAGCCTTCTAGGTAGAGGGGACAACTTGTGCAAAGGCCCTGTGGCTGTTGGGCTGTTAGTGCTTGAGTAACTGAATAGAGTGAGGGAAGAAGGAAGCCAGGAAAAGTGGGTTGACACGAAGTGGAGAGAAAGAGGCTGGGTTATTAACTGTCAACTTGTCTCGATGCAGAGTCACCTAGGAAGTCTCAGTAGGAATGTTCTAGTTCAGGTTGACCTGTGGGCATGTCTGTGAGGGATTGCTTTGATGATGGTAATTGATGTGGGGATACCCAGGCCACCGTAGGTGGCACCGCGTGGGCAGAAGGTACTGGACTTTGTACATGTAGAACAAGCTAGGCACTAAAGTGTGCACTTAGGCTCTGCTCTTGACTGTAGGTGTAGCCAGCTGCTTCAGGTTCCTACCTTGATTTCCCTTCAGTGACACACTGTAGCCTAAATTTTTATCAGGGCATTTTATCATAGCAAGAGGAATTGACCTCAAACCCTGCTTCCTGCTCTGTTTTAAAGGACCCACCACAGCCAGGCTGTGGCAGTGTACACCTTTAATCCCAGAACTTCCAGGGGTCCAGCCCGAAGATAAGTGGGAAAAATTAGGAAAGGGACAAATGTTAACTATTTTCAAACATTAAATTAAAAAAGAAAAACAACTAGCCAGGCAGTGCTGGCACACGCCTTTAATCCCAGCATGCAGGAGGCAGAGCCAGGAAGATCTCTGTGAGTTCGATGCCAGCCTAGTATACAGAGTGAGATCCAGGAAAGGTGCAAAGCTACACAGAGAAACCCTGTTTCGAAAAACAAACAAACAAACAAACAAAGGACCCACCTCCACCTTCCACACTGAGGGAGTTCTGTGGGTCACTCTTTCTAGACTCGTCCCAGCTGGGTGGTGTCTGTTTGAAGCTGACAGAGGCCATCTTCTCCAACACCCCCTGAGGACAGTGGGCTCAGACACAGGACCAAGCTTCCTGATTCTGCAGGCAGCCAGTGTGTGCAGTGTGATTGAATGCTGATTTTATTGCTAGAATTTTCCATCCTTGGTTCCCACGGATCCAAGCCAGAAGCTTGCATCCAGGAACCTCGTCATCTGTGATATTGGGAGTGGAGGGGAAGGAGCCTTGGTCCTGGACAGGAGCAGGTCCTATGGAACCTGCCTCATTCCCAGGGCCTAGTGACAGAGTGGTCCCAGTGTGCCCAGATCCTGACATAACAGCTGAGGCACTTGTGCCTTGTACCCACTCACATCGGTCCTAACTTTCAGATGTCACCTAAGCCACGCTGCATATAGCAGGCCACCGCAGCCAGGCCACAGCAGCCACACTAGACAGGTCAGGGGACACAATTCCCCGGCCTTTTTCTGAAGCCATATCATCACTTTCTTCCTGACAGATCAACTTCCGAGACTGAGAACTGGCAAAAGGATTCTTGGAGCTGGCTGGGTGCTGGGCCACAGAGATACAGCTAAGGTACCATGGCCTAGGGCAGAGGTTCTCAATCTGTAGGTCACAACCCCCTTGACAGCCCTCTGTCTCCAAATATATTTACATTACAATTCATAACAGTAGCAAAATTATAGTTATGAGGTGGCAACAAAAATAACTTTATGGTTGGGAGGTCACCATAGCATGAGGAACTGTGTAATAAAGGGTCACAGTGTTGGGAAGGTTGAGAACCACTGACCTGATGGGTCAGTACTTGGGTGAACCCAAGTTGCCCAGCATCTGTCTCCAGAGGAAGAATTTTGAATGCAAGTCTCGAGTCGAGGTGGAAGGCATCACGTCAATCCTGGAGGTGTGGCTGCTGGGGCCCACCCGGGATGTCTGCAGCTTTAAAATACAGTAGTACCACTGCTTGAATATGAGTAGGCTTGCAGATAATCAAAGCATGGCTCGAGGTAGGAATTTAATGTTAGGATCCCAGCCAGGGCTGGCAAGCCATATATGTGCTAATGTGGCAATTTCAACCTTGGACTTAAGGTCAAGATTGATTTAGTGAAAAATATTATTCTGCAACGGAATAGATGCCTTCTGAATTGGATTGTGGGGGATTCTGGAGGATGGGTGAGTGTAGGGTATAGATGACCCAAATGGATGAAGTAAGAACTGCTTTAAGGCAGGATGCAATGAGACATAATATTTCTTCCTTATATATAGGAAAAAAATCCTTTGTTGGCAGGCTGCATATATTTTGACAATTTTGAGAAGTAACACTTTTTTTTAACTTTTTATTATAGAAAATGTCAACTATTTCCTAACCTCCCTGTAGTTCAACTTCTAACTTATTTATTTTTGACTTTATGATACTGTGAAAACAATACACACCAGCAGAAACCATGCTTGGAAACTGGAACTCAGATCCTTTCCTTGGCTATCTCTGTGCTGTCTAGTCCTCAGGCAGCCCCGTGGGTCCCAGTTCACCTACTGACCACAAGGAGTCACATCAAGGACCCGCGGCACAGACCTGGACTGTGGGGTAGGGTAGATGGATTCAGCACATTTGCAACTTGACAATATGGCCCATTTAAGGTAGTTTTAGCCAGGCCATCATGAGTCAAGGAGCAGTTATACTGAGTTAGAGACAGTGTTACTAAAGTTAGTTGACTTCCCCTGTAAGGAGCTGGAGAGTTAAGTTTAGGTTTCTCATGCCCCTGTCTCTGTGATTCAATTCCGCTGTCCCAGCAGAGGAGTATCTCCAGACAGGAACAAACAGGGATCTGTCCTAGGTCGAGCTGCCACTGGAGTTCTATGTGATCTTTACATGCTAGCTAGGCAGAAGTATTGTGATGCTGTCCTAGGTTGTCAGCTTGGCTACATCTGGAATTAACTAAGTAGCTACACCTGTGAGGGATTTTTTTCTTAATTAAATCATTTGAAGTGGGAAGACCCACTTTTCATCCAAGTCTTTGGAGGCTGGAAGAGTCACCTTCAGCCTGGGCCACACTTTCTGGTGACAGCCCGTATAAAGGACATGGAAGAAGGAAGCTTGCTCTCTGCCTGCTTATTCTCACCTCACTAGCTAGTCCATTCCTTCATGGGCATTAAATGGACTCCTTTGGATTCCGGTGTGTTCCGAAGACCAGTCAAGACACCCAGCCAGACTAGATTCTTGGACTTCCTTTGGTAGACAGCCATTGTTGGACTAGCTGGACCTCAGCCTGTGAGCCACTCACTCTAGTAAGTACCCTTTCTATATGTGTATGGATTCATTCTATAAGTACTGTTCTTCTAGAGAATCCTAACCAATACAGTTATTATTATAAAACCATTTTAAGAGATGGCTCAGCCATTAGGAGCATTTGATGCTTGTGCAGAGGACCTGGGTTTGGTTCTTTTTTGTTTGTTTGTTTGTTTTTTCAAGACAGGGTTTCTCTGCGTAGCTTTGCGCCTTTCCTGGAACTCACTTGGTAGCCCAGGCTGGCCTCGACTCACAGAGATCTGCCTGGCTCTGCCTCCCGAGTTCTGGGATTAAAGGCGTGCGCCACCACTGCCCAGTCCCTGGGTTTGGTTCTTAGGACCCACACTAAGGCTCACAATTATCTATGACTACAGGTCCAGGGGATCTGATGCTCTCTTCTAGCCTGTGATGGCAGTGCATATATATGGTGCACATACATACATGCAGCCAAATGTTCATACATGTAAAACAAATAAATCTAATTTTTTTTGTTGTTGTTTAAGTCCCTGGTATGTTTCTAGCTGGGCAGTTATGCCACCTAGAAGATATACGGTAAAACTGATTTGTTTCACTTGGGTTTTGATTTTAGAAGTCTTTTTTTTTTTTTTCCTTTTAGACAGGGTTTCTTGGCTGTCTGGCCTCGAACTCACAGAGGTCCACCTGCCTCTGCCTCCTGTGTGGTGGGATTAAAGGTGTGTTCCCCCATTGCTTTGCCAAGTTGTTTTCCTTTTTAAATTTAATGTTTGAAAATAGTTAAGATTTGTCTCTTTCATAATTTTGGCCACTTATCTTTGGGCTGGACCCCTGGAAGTGGCCTTGGTGTCTTGAAGGGCAGACACATGGGTGACTTTGCTTGTTGCTGCTAAATCCCCCTCAGTAGGTGTTATACTATTGTCATGGGTTGGATGAGGAACGGCCCTGTAGGCTCAGACCTGTGAGTACCTGGTCCTCAGGAGGTGCCGTCTGGGGAGCTGGTGTGTGTGGCTTTGATGGAGGAAGTGTGCTGGGGCTCTCAGAGTTCATAGCCTTGCCCTACTTCTAGTGTGCTATCTGTAAGGATTCTGTCCTTAATTATGTCACCAGCCTGCAACGGTGTCCCAGCCTAAAAAGCGGGCGTGCCCTCTGTGCGTGCTCCCTTTTCCTGCTCTCTCTCTCCTTCCGCCCCCCCCCCCCCCCACTCTGCATGGTCTCTCTCTCTCTCTCTCTCTCTCTCTCTCTCTCTCTCTCTCTCTCTCTCTCTCTCTCTCTCTCCCCTCTCTCTTTCTCTCCCAATAAAGCTCTAGAAAGGTAACCATGGCTAGTGATTCTTCCGCCCAGCACTCTGCTGCATCGGCATGGCCTCCGTGGCTGCTAGCCACAGGCACCGAGCACTGCTTAACTAACACTATCTGCTTGTGGTCATGGTTGAAGATGTGAACTCTAAGCTTTCTGCTTCTGCCCCCATGCCTGTATGCAGCCAAACCTCCCACCTCAATGGACTCCTATCCTCTGGAACTGCAAGTCCAAATGAACCCTCTCGCGCACGTGGCCTTAGGCCACGGTGTTCTGTCTCAGCAACAGAAAAAGTTACTAATACAGACATTTTGCATTTTCCTGGAAGATGAGACCCTGAAGACTTGATCTTTACATTTGGTCCCATTATAAGGGTTTTTCCTAAAACACTATGTCATTTGTCTTGGCAACATAGAACTCGGGTAAGATTCATTCCTCATCTTCATAGGTCATGCCACAGCTTGAGTATGATTTGTCTCCACCAAAATTCATGCTGCACCTTTTCCTGAAAGCAGCAGTGTGGGAGGTTGTGAGGCCTATGCTCTGAAGGTGAGTTCAGTTCTCTGGGGTCTTCCTTGCTTCCGCTGTTGTGTGGGCTTTTGTCTTTGCCATGTGTCTGCTTCCTGCTGTGAGATGAAGCCCTGCAAGGCCCTTACCACCAGCTAAAAAGAAGATGGCGGCTCCATGCTCTAGCACTCCATCTCCAAACCCACAACCAAAATAAAATAGTTGGCCTTAGGGCTCTTGTTACAGGAAGAGCAAACGGGCTAAGACAGACAGGGAGATCAAGGTTTGCAAGAGCCGAAGCGTCCTGCAAACTGTAGGACACAGTATCACAATAGTCCCATCTCAGCCCCAGAGGACACTTGGGCAAGTCACAGTGTCACGCCTTGAGTAGTTCCGGTGTGGAGCTAGCTCCCTCTTCTGGCTTTGGTTTTTGTTTTTCTTGGTGTATTTGCTTTGCTCACAGTGTGAGGGTGAGAGCTGGTTCTGGCAGAGTCCCTTGACCATTTGCTGATACCTTTTTTCATGAATGGCACTCGGCCAGAGGCACAGAACAGTAAGGATGTTCATGTGGTCCTGTGTGGACCACTCCAGAGCTTCAGTTCAGAAGGACGCTCTTCAAGGAGTGGACACTGACTATGACACGTAGGTGGCAGAGCCGGCCGCGGGTGCTGGGTAGACAGAGAGGTAAGGATCGAAGAGGAAAAGAAGACGTCAAAGAGGTTTCCTACAACATGTGACCACTAACCTGAGCCCTGAGAGTGAATCTGGACCCCTGTAGAAGGTCACTGGGAAAGAAACTCCAGAGGAAAACTGGTCCAAGCATCAAGAGGCAAAATAGTTCACATGGGGCATGAAGACATTGAGGTTCTGGGGGCATTAGGCTCCACAGATTATAATCAAAACTGCAGAAAACCTACTTCTGAATAGGCTCTGTGGGGTGTATCGTTTAGAGCTATAAATCGCCACCACACTGGGTCCCTTCCACCAGAACATGCCGGACATTAGGCAAGACATGTCCACCCCTAAACTTTCCTTCTCCCAGTGGGTCTCGAATCCCTCTGGGTCAGCACTGTGAATGTCACCTTGCCAGTTAAAGGCAGCTAGAAATACGCAGAATATGAAAATATCGAAAGGTGATTTGATTATCAAAACATTAGATTTGGGGCTTGTCTCCTGGCAGACAGGAAGGAAGGAATAGCTTCTAAGTGCCTTGGAGAACCTGAATTTGCATTTGTTGGCTATGAGAAAATGTCAGCTGGTAAGTTAATGGGCTGATAATTACTATTCTTCTCTGTCCACAGGTTCTTAGGGAGCTAGTAAATGGAAATCCAGATCTCTACTCAGAGATCAAATATATCCTGGACTTGCCTGAAAGGGGTCAGAACAATTAAGTGAGATAAATGGGCAGAAAGTTTTGAGCAAATGTCTTTGATTTGTGCAAGAGAGCCATGAAAATAAAATCTCTGGGGCCATTTCATCTTACATCAGAAACCAAGCTTACCTCCCACTAGATAGGGTCAGCATGGTGTCTCTCTCAAATGTTCAAGAAAGGGGTGAAGGACTGGGCACATGAAAGCATATTTGACTGAACCTGTCATAAATGGCTTTCAGAACATTGGAACCTGGTGTTATGGGTGTGCCTGAACAAAGCCTTTTCCCTCACATGTCCCATCTGCGGGACAATAGTCCCAACTTGAGCTGTTACAGTGAGGATTGGCTTGCAGAGAACAACCAATGAGTTTGGGTATAACATGATGAGCTCCATTGGAGCTGTATGATTTGTCAACCCCACAGTCTAGAAGCACAAGGCTTGTTTTTTTTTTGTTTGTTTGTTTGTTTTTGTTTTTGTTTTTGTTTTTCCTTCCTTGGGCTAGCTGGTCTATATGGGTGACACTAACATTGATGAATCCCACATTTGAATCCATAGCCCATGCTCCCCTCTGCATGTCCCCCAAAGGGACATGAATATCACACTTGAATATCTCACTGATTTGCTTCTGGCGAAAGGCCCCCACCTTCAACAACTCAACTCAAGCCCCAAATGTAACAGCCCCAACACCACGCCTTCTCTTTACCATAAACCTCCTCACTCCTGGCACCTATTTTTTGTTTCTGATGTCATCTTTGTATCCACCCTCTTATTCCCGACAGCTCCCCACATCCCAATCTCACACCCCACTCTCTCATGCTAAGTTAGCTTCCTCAATGTCCTCCCCACCTTCCCCTGCATTTTGACCTGGAGCTCAGCCTGGCTTGTGATTGCACACGTGTGGATGCCATCATTCCATTCCCTTTTGTGTCTCATGAACTAGTCATGTGACCAGAGACTGCTGCGTGGGACACACGGCACAGTATGTACTGGAGGGTAAATGAATCACTCAGCTCACCTATAGAGAGAATCTGCAATGTTTGTGCTGGTTCGCCAGAATGACTTAAAACAGGAAGCTCTGGGGACCAAAAGGAGAGCATTTGACACCACAAAGCATTCTGAGAACACCTCCAAATGTTCCAAGACACACAGAGCAGGAAGACGTGGTCCAGGATGAACATCATCAGTTTGGCACACAGCTCTGAGTCTTTTCCTGCGAGATCGTGACTGATGTAGCAGGTCTGTGAGTATAAGCAGCCATGGTGTTCCTGACTCACCTCAAACACCTGCCAGTTTCCACTGAAGTAAATCTTGACTCCAACAGCTGTCATCAAAACGTGTTCTGAACCAGCAATGACATCACGGCACTGCTGAGTCGGAGTCCTCTAGACGGAGCTTTCTAAAGCCTGCGGAGGTGACAATCTCCTCTGCTCAGTGTGGCTGGGGTTCCATGGTGATCGCAGGGCTGGTTATTTGTTAAAATCATTTAGGCACAAATGTCAGAGGAGAATTTGGTGTCGTCAAATTAAAAATGTCCTCTAAGCTGAGACTGATGAATGTGCTGAGATCTGCTCCCAGCCATTCAGAACGAATCCTGAATGAATAATAAACCAGGCCACCAGTGACATTTGCAGAGAGGAAGAATATCATCTAAACCATTAAGACCTCTGGTGCCAGCCCTCCTGCAGAGGGGGAGAGGTAAACCAATTCTCACACTCCGTGGTCACCTCAGGGAACTCAGCCAGACCGCAGACAGGTCAAAATACAACTGATCTTGGTGTCTTATATTAAGCAAGAGTCAAGTTTGCCGTGAGGAGCAGATGTGGTATGTGTGTATACATATTGTATATGTATGTGTGCATGCACTTGCTTATATGTTTATATGTATTATATATGTGTGCGCACATATGAATGTATGTGTCTATCTGTATGCAGGTACATTTGTATGGATGCATATGTGTAGTGTTTTTATAAGTATGTGCATATGTGTGTTAGCCAAGGAAGATTTTATGAGTAGCTTGGAATGTTTCAGTCCAAATATAACTTCCAGAGACAATAATAGAAATAGAACATTCACGCAAACAGGACCTCAAACCAATCCCCAGCAGAGTGTGTAAATCAGGACTCCCTAGGAGAATCTAAGGGGACAAAATCAGTTCACAGTATCAAGAGCTGTGGTCTGGGGCTGGAGGGATGGCTCAGTGGTTACCAGCACTGGCTACTCTTGCAGAGGACCTGGGTTCAGTTCCCAGCACCTACTTTGGGTGCCTCATAACTGCCTGTCACTCTAGCTCCAGGGGATCTGATGCCCTCTTCTTGCCTGTGAGGGCATCTGACTGCAGGTGTGCATGCATGTGCACAGGCATGCACACACAAAAGAAAAGTGTTCCCTACTATCGGGGTGGGGGGGCGCGGCAGAACTCAGGGACAAAGCCTGACACACCCAGGTCACAGCTCTCCTCTCTGTCCTCTTACTGATGACTGAGATGCCATTATTCTTCAGACAATGCATGTGATCAAAGAGCAGACTCTTTCTGATTTTTAAATACAGAATGTTTTACATAGCGTTAGGCATTTTTTCTTTCTTTCTGGAATTGAAGTCACAAAGTGACCTACCCAGGTAAGGATGGAAAAAGGACATGTTTGTCAAATTTAGCTCCAAGTCACCCCCAGCCTCATCTTTCTACTGTGTGAAAGAAAGGCAAGTCTCCCCTTTCCTCCTCATCTGTCAGGCATGCCTATGCCAGAAAGGCAGATTTTAATTAATTCGGTCCAATCCTGACTACGTGATACATTCAGGAGTTCATAGGAGTGCAGCTTGTTAGATTGATTTCTTTCTGCTATGAATTCTCCGGATGTCCTCCACACGTGTTTTAGGGATTACAGACCTACATTCTACCCACATCCTTCCTTTCCCACACCCAGGATTGTGATGGAGATTTAAAGCAATGGGATGAACAGCATCCCCGGTGAGCCCTGAAAACGCACAAGTGGCTGTACCCCCTCCATCCCACATTTGCTGAATCCAGGACTCTGGGGGCGGGGCCAAGGAACCGGTCCCAGGTGATCCCCAAGACTTCCCACTGCAGATGGGAGTTGGAAGAAGCCCACTGCTCCTTTCCTAAGGCTAAGGTTTAGAGGAAATAGTCACAGGTTCATGTTTTGGAGGAGAGAAACTTCTTTTTTTTTTTTTTTTTATGGCATCAATTACAATATTATCTCCAGGGCTAACTCAAGTCCTCTTACCTCAGTAGGGTAGCTCTCATCCTTGTTAGCCTTTCTGACCCAATGTGTGACCAGCATCTACAGCCTTGGTTTTGCTGGAGTGGTCCTGGGTAGCTGCCCTCCTCTAGGAATGTTCTATTCCCTACTTTGCTCTACTCCTCCGACCCAGGGCATCCTCCCAGCCAGCATCATCCCTTCTGTGACAACACTGTTGACATTAGCTGCCTCTCTTCCTGAGAATCCCCTGGGCTAGTCAGAGGCATATAATTTAACACTTAATTGTTTTCTAATTGCTTCCGATCTGTTCTGTTCCCTCACCCTATTATAAACAGCTCAAGGGTGGGGACCATGGCTCCCTCATAGTGTCTCTAATGAGGCTAGTTGCCTGCCTGGATCACCACCATCATGGCCCCAGAGGCCCAGCCTGGCATGAAATCGGCTCGCCACAAATATTAGTCGAATTAATGAATTTGTTGACAAAGCAGGTATTGGAGTATCTGGTCAGAAAAGTCACATCTAGAAACAAATGAGCAGCTCCATTCTGTTCCATCTGACCAACATTTGATCAGATGAACTTGGATCCTCCTTTGGGCCGGGCACTATTCTGGGAATTGGGGAAGGTTCTTTATTAACATAATAAATGTGAATTTCCAAAGGTGGTCAAATCAGATGTTTTTGAGAGTGGTCTTAGACACTGACAAACAGTACAGAGGTCACTCTGGTAATAACCACAGCCAAGAGAGATTTAGGATGACAAACCTTGGCCTGCCTGTGATCAGGTTCTGTAATACTGTAGCTTTAAGTAGCCCAGTTTGTGAGACAGAGCCAGGCAGAGGGTAGTTTTCTTCCCTTCCATAGCCCGGATGTGGCTCCACTTTTTCAGAGTGATAAAACCCTCTACAAACTGGGCATTGCTGCTCACTTAAATCTTGGATAGGTAAGTGTATGTGCACATGCGCGCGCGCGCGCACACACACACACACACACACACACACACACACACACACACGAACACATGTGGGATGGGGTGTTACTTTGTATCCCAGGCTTGTCTTAAACTTGTAATCCTCGGGGCTGGAGAGATGGCTCAGAGGTTAAGAGCACTGACTGCTCTTCCAGAGGTCATGAGTTCAATTCCCAGCAACCACATGGTGGCTCACAACCATCTGCAATAAGGTCTGGTGCCCTCTTCTGGTCATACATGCTGTATACATAATAAGTAAATAAATCTTAAAACAAAACAAAACAAAACAAAAAAAACTTGAAATCCTCCTGAGTGTTGGTATTACAGACGTGAGCTACCACCACGCCCAGATGTTTGGATGCTCTTCACATGGAAAACTTAACTCTTTGGTGGTGAGAACCAGATGGGCCCATGCCTTATCTATTGGCTCTTAGTCTCCTTTGCCATCTTCTCTTCCTGGAAGAATTCTAGAGCCAAGATTCTGACACTGCCCTCTAGGCCCTTACTTGGTCTGCATGGATCCAGAACTTGGCCGTTTGGTCCCGAGAAGTGCCAGTGTCCATTCTGCAGAAAGGAATCCTTCTGTACTCACAGTGGCTTTTTTGGTTTTTAAAGTGTAGTAGGTCTGTCTGTCTGTCTGTCTGTCCTTCAGGTATCTCGCCGTCACCCTTCTGTGCACACTGAGGGTGGCAGTGGCTCCCGCCTGTGGTAATTACCCTGTGACCCGACTGTGGGAGGAGCAGGCTTCAGAGACTTCCGCTGCTAAGTAATTAGGGCTTGAGAGGTTCCACTGACCATTAGTGTTGCTCTGGAAAGCCTGATTTTACAAAATCATGGCAGGCACTTCATCTGAAACCTTGTACCTTTTTAGGTAGAAATGGATATCAAAAAAAAAAAAAAAAAAGATATCTCAGCAAAGGGGGCTGAGATGTGACAAAGAAATCAGAGAGATAAACAAATCCAAATACGGATAAGGAGGAAAGGCAGAGGGCATTGAAGGGTTTCTTAGTGAGGGTTACTATTGCCGTGATGAAATACCATGACCAAGTTATTAGGAAGAGGGTTTGTTTGGCTTACACTTCCACATCACTGTTTATCATTGAAGGAAATCAGGACAGGAACTCAGGCAGGGCAGGAACCTGGAGGCAGGAGCTGATGCAGAGACCATGGAAGGGTGTTGCTTACTGGCTTGCTCCTCATGGCTTGCTCAGCCTGCTTTCTTACAGAACCCAGAACCACCAGCCCAGGGATGGCACCACCCACAATGGGCTGGGCCCTCCCCCATCAATCACTAACTAAGAAAATGCCCTCCAGCTTGCCTACAACCCAATCTTAGGGAGGCATTTTCTCAATGGAGGCTCCTCCCTCTCAGATGACTCTAGCTCTGTCAAGCTGGCAGAAAACTATCCTTCATATAGGGCACTTAAAGGGTGGACCTGAGCAAAGGTGGACAGCTGCTAGGAACACAGGTCTTGGGCCTGTCCCCCAGGGACTCTGTAATTAACCAGTGGGACTCTTGTGGTTTGGATAGGCAGTGCACCCTAGAAGTCTCTATGTTAACCACCTGAAACCAGATGGTGGCATTATTTAAAAGTGATCAGACCAGGTGGGGTGGTGCATGCCATTAATCCCAGTACTCAGGAGGCAGAAGCAGAATGGCCTATGAGTTCAAGGCCAGTCTGATCTGCATATCGAGTTCTAGGATAGTTGGGGCTACATAGAGAGAACTTTTTATTTTTATTTTTATTTTTTTGAGAGGTGATTGGAACTTACCTCACCATTGGGTTAATCCGTGGGTGAGTTCACAGCTGAATGTGCTGTTAGGAGTGGGAACTAGCTGGAGGAAGCAGGCTATCTGGGCCTGTATTGGAAGGGTGTATACCTCCCTAGGTCTGTTCTCAGTTTCCTGACTGCTACAAAGTGAGCCACTATCCCCACTGAACCCTTTCATACAACCCTGGGCTGAGACCTCTGAAAGTGTGCGTGCTCATTAACCTTTCCTGTTAACCAGTTCCCCGGGGTATCTGTCACAGTGGTGAAAAGTGATTAACAAAGGGACCCAGGCCGATACCTGTTCAGATTCTGTGCACAGCTGGGGCTGGGAACCATCGGGCTCCGGTTTAAAATCCCTTTAATCTGTTGAAAGTCAGCTGTAAAGAAAAGTGGCATAGAGGTGCAGGCAGACAATAGCATGGGGAGGGAAAGAGAGGTTTCACCCATGAGGGTTCCACTGCTGCGGTAGTCAAGGTCCGTGAGGGCAGGTCTTGCCATCATTCGAGTGTATGGGCAGGTTGTGGCAGTGAGGATGTTTTGGAGACTACACGCGGTGTTAGAGATGACTCTGGAGTTAGGCCACCTCCCCCACCTGGAGTGAAGTGAGAGAGGACACACACTCAGACTGTAACTACAAGGCTGGCTCCTGTCTCTTTTATCCATTTCTGGCCATGGGTGTTTGGGCATTATTTTGATTTGCATGAAAAAGGTATTTTTTGCCACTGAGTTTCTTTTTCCAGTTTTGTGGGGAGAGCTGGTTCCCTGGGATCCTGGTGGAATCTAGCAGGGGCACCCATCCTTTTGACATGGCAACACAGTCCCTGCCAGCTGCAAATATGTCGGGTGGCATTCGCAGCCATCCCGGGCCAGCCGGTGCGAGCCTGCAGATTGGGCACACCTGCTAGTGGAGGGCCGTGGTATTGAGTGCAGAGGTGCTTGGGACAGTTCTAGACGTGGGAACAGGGGTAGTTTGGGGCACGACACGCTTGGGTTTGACCCTCAGCCCTAGCTGGACCTCAGTTTCTTTCTCCGAGGATTGTAACTTTTGGTTGTGCAGGGCAGTTGTTAGGGTGAACATGCCAAGTAGGACACACAGGCAGCAGAGGACACAGGGCCCAGCAGGCACCCAGGGACTGCCTGTAAGGGGTGCTTCAGCCCTTGAGGTTCCAGACACAGGAGTCTTGAAAGGAGCGGTGGGATAAGAGGGGGTGGCTAGGTAGCAGACGGCCCTGCCTCCCTTGGTGGCAAGGTGTGAGTGATCCTTGGCAGGCAGTACCCCTCCAGGCCCTCTTCCGGTGAGCCACCGCCAACTCTTCTGAGGGCTCCGTGACACCATTGTCCAAATCCAAAAGCCACCGTGTCCTAGTCCCCACTGTACACAGAAGCCCTTGTCTCTCACCCCCACCTGCCTGCTGCAGAGATGAGCTGTTGACAGCACTGCTTGGCCAAGGCACTTTCAGCCTCTTCCAGAAACCGCCTCATCCAGGGGCAAGGGACTGGGTGGCCCTGGGAGGCCTACGCGGGTGTTTTCCATTTCCTCTCCATGTTGATTTTTAAACAGCTGTCTGCTTTTTGGTTCCAGGGACTCTCTGGGTCAGGCCTGGGCCAGCTAGTCTACGCTAGCCCAGCAGGACTAAACACGGAGCTGCCACCTCCGTGTGAGCTGCTGGCCAGAGGGTTCCCTGACAGGAAGACAAGTCCTCTCACAGACAGAATCCCTAGGCAGCTCTTGTGTTTCTTCCCGGAGGCCTGTGCCATCCGTGGGCCCTGGAGGGCTGTGGGTTCCAGGCCACTCTCTACTGCTGGCTCTACAGATGCAGGAGGCTGTGTTGAGGGGGGCGGGGGCTGCCTACAGAAAAGGCACATAAGCAGCCAGAGCACGTGTCCAGGGGGCCAGGACTAGCAGCCCCCAGAAGCCCCAGCACAGCAAGGCTCCAGGAAGGATCCAGTAATCTTTGCACTGGGAGCGCCTCCATCCGACTGGGGCTCCTAGGTTAAGGAAGTCCTGGTATTTCAGAGCTCTTCATATTGGGGGGGGGGAGACTGGTATTTGGGGTTCTTGTTGCTAAGTAGTCCCTAGAAAATGGGAACCTTTGGTATGAGGGATGCCATGAGGGTCCCTAACGTTGGGGACTCCTGGCATTGAGCAGCCCCCAGCACTGGGGAAGCCCCTGGCCCCGGGGATCCCTGACTGTCTAAAGCTAGCTGATTGGACCAAATACACATGGGAGATGGCTGAGGTGGCTTCAGAGTGTGTGTTGCTATGACCTCAGGCCTGTGGTGGGACTCTTCTTGTTTAGCTGGACATGGCCAGGTGCCTTGCGATGAGAGAAAGTGACTGTCGCCTCTGATTATGTACTTGAAAACCCGGTGCCTTGCTTTCCAGCTTCTTCTCCCTTTGCCATGGTAACCCGCAACGCTCTAGAGAGTGCCCGCCTCTTCCTGTGCCTCCTGCCCCATCAGCCTGAGTCTTGGAGTTAAGAGGAGAGGACCTACTAGGCTGGGCACTGTTTAGCAGGTATTAGCTAGCGCTCCCCATTGCTGCACTGCCAGGACCCCCACGCCCCCACCCCCACCCCTGGAGCTGTGGGACGGAGGAGAGACTTTTCTTGTCCCGTTACAGAGCTGCCAAAGGTTTTTCTTTCTGTGGCAGGTCAGAGCACTGCTCTGGCTGCTAGGAAACAGCTCCCCCACCCCGCCTCTGCCTTGTCTAGCTGTTTCTAGATGAAATATTAGTTGTGCTATGAATCCTCCACAAACAGGGTAAACAGGCTTCGCCTGTAAAACCCCGGGACATCTGGTTTAATTGGATTCTCACATAAACAGTATGAACAATCTATAATTTTTTGGTATAAATATAATTGCTCACCGTATCCGTGGGTTTGGTTTGCTAGGAGCCAACCAGATACAGACAGAAAATGTCCTTTGGTTGCGTCTGCACTGAACATGTGCGGAATTTTTTATTTCTTGTCATCATTCATTCCTCAAACAGCACAACTGTTTACATACTTTACAAAGCATGGAGCATCACGGCTCATTTACAGAGAACTCTGAGCCTCCCAGCAGATGGATGCAGGTCACATGCCAAGCTGCACCCTTTTATACAAGGGGCTCCAGTGTCCATGGCTTTGGAACCCTCAGAGGGGTCCTGGAGCCAATTCCAATGGCATTGCATTCTGAACAGTATTTGTGACATCCATGCACTAAATAGTTATGCAACAAATATTTGAAGTTCAAGTCTCACTACTGGCTGTGTTCTCGGGCAGCCCTCTCTACAAAACTCTCCTATGGACTATTTTAGTTTGACTCCATCACATTCTGGCTGTTAAAGCCTAATTATGTTTGTCCTATTAGACTCAGGCTTCTTGAGACCACACCTATATCCCATGTAGGTCGTGTGTGTGTGTGTGTGTGTGTGTGTGTGTGTGTGTGTGTGTTTGCTATCTCTCACTTTTCAGAAGACTGTCCAACATGCAGCTGGTATTTCCAGGGTCCTTGTACCTCTTTGGGAGGGCATGCTGCAAACTTTTTTATCTCAGGCTGTGTGAGGCCCAGTACTTTTATTTAGTTAGTTATTTAATTTTATGTGTATGGGCATTCGCCTGCATGTATTTGTGTGCCTCATGTGTGTACAGTGCCCTGGGAGGACGGAAGAGGATGTTGGGTCTCAGGAACTGGAGTTCCAGATGGTTGTCAGCCTCCACATGGGTGCTGGGAATTGAACCTGGGTCCTCTGTGAGAGCAGCAAGTGCTTTTGATTGACAGCTACTCTCCAGCCTCCACTTTCTGGGCTGGGAAGACAGCTTAATTAGTGAAATGCTTTTCTTGCAATCATGAGGTCCTGAGTTTGATCTCCAGAACCAATGTATAAAGTTGACCATGGTGGCAAATGCTTGTAATCCCAGAGCTGGCAGGTGGAAAAGGGTGGTCACTGGGGCTTGCTAGCCAGACCGTCTAACCTAATCAGTGGACTCCAGACCAACAAGAAACCCTACCTCAAAAGAGATGGACAGCATCCCTGAAGATGACACCCAAGGTTGTTCTCTGGTCACAACACACACACACACACATACACACACACACACACACACACACACACATGCACACACACACACATACACACACACACACACACACACACACACACACACACACACACACGCTCCCACTGAACACACTACTTATACCTTCTATTCTGAGGGCCCCTGGGAACAAAGCCATCAGTCATTACAATGGTAGATCTGGGCTGATGGGTCTGCTAGATACCATCTGAATGGTTAGTGTCTTTGACTTGGGCACACATACACTTTCAGCCTCCAGAAAGCCATTCAGCTTCCTGCCAATCCCTGCTTCTTGCCCCAGAGAAGTGTCAACATCCCCAGAGTGGTGTTCCTGGCGCCCCTGCCAAGGTGTTTGGCTCACACTCTTGTGGGTTGCTCCCCCGGGCAGGATGTGCATTTTGCCTCCTTGCTGTCTCCGCTCCCCTTCCGTTGGGGGGAGCCAGCTCCACTTCCCACTCATTTCTCCTCCCACACTATCCCTGTGTTCCCGGGTCATCATGGGAAGGCAGAAACAGACCTAGTTTCATAGACTGATCTACCTCCCAGGGGTGGCTGCTCTGTCCCCACAGGGGCAATTTCATACTGGAGCATTCCTCAAATTCTTCAGTTCACTTCTCTCTCCCAGAAGAAGCAGGGACAGTTTTTCCTGGAGCTAGAGTGAGGGTACTCTTGGTGTTTTATGGGGGCTCGCATCTTCTTCTGGGGGGCTTTGAGTATGTCGTCTACATGTAGACCCCTTAAAATGGGCCCCACTGAAT
Source organism: Onychomys torridus (assembly GCF_903995425.1). Taxonomy (NCBI): domain Eukaryota; kingdom Metazoa; phylum Chordata; class Mammalia; order Rodentia; family Cricetidae; genus Onychomys; species Onychomys torridus. Next base: position 2,237,347 of record NC_050464.1, on the reverse strand, counting down.
CTGACAACTCCCCACATTCTTGGCACTCAGACCCCCGTGAATGTTCCACAGCTGCCAGCATCTGTACATTGTGTATGCACAAGCAGCCACAAAAATCACAGGCCTGCTGAGAACACAGGGAAGGGAGCCCGAGCTCTGATTTTTAACATATGTGCCCATCTTTTACATGGCTGTACAATTTTCACTGCGAAAATTCCTTCCCCGATGGCGACATAAGCAACATCTGCCCCTCCTTCTAAGGTCCCAAATGACAAATGGAGGTATGATTCCACTGGAGCTTACTTTTGGGGAGCCAATGAGCTCATTAGGCTGACCTAAAGTGCACTGAGTGAGGGGTTATGAGCAGGAGCATGGGGGACCTTAATGCAGCCATGCTGGATGGTCTGAACCCATGCATGATGACTCTCCCATGGCCACATAGATAGAGCCCCTTCTCCTCTAGCATTGCCCCCACCTAAGCCCCCTCTCCTAGTTCTCCCCCACCCACATACTGTAACTCCTCCTCCAGACCCTGAGGGCACATGCAATGGCATACAACTGGTGGTGGAGTGTGGTGACTGGGTACAAGTGGGGGTCCCATGACCTTCCCTGCCCCTCTGTCTTATCACTGTCCCATCACTCTGAGGAGATACCAGGACCAAGGCAGCTCTTATAAAAGAAATAATTGAAGTGGGAATTTGCTTGTAGCTTCAGAGGCGTAGTCTGTCATCATCTAGGCAGGGAACGTGCTGGAGGCATGGCAGCCATGGTGCTGGAGATATTGGCTGAAAGCTGCATCCTGATCCAAAGGCAGAGAGAGAGAGAGAGAGAGAGAGAGAGAGAGAGAGAGAGAGAGAGAGAGACTCTGACATTGGCATGGGCTTTTGAAACCTCAAGTCCACCCCCAGTGACACACTTCCTCCAGCAAGGCCACACCTCCTAATCCTTTCAGATAGTGCCACTCACTCCCTGCTGATTAAGCATTCAAATCTATGAGCCTACGGGGCCATTCTTGTTCAAACCACCACACCCTCCTTCTGCGAAGGAGTGTCCAGTCAACAAGCCCAATGGGTGATCTTCTGTAAGAGGCCACATCTGACTGGATGAAGCCGGTGGCAGTTTGTCTTGAAGGATAGTCCCTTGCCAGTATAAATGACAAAGAGCATTGACACCAACATGTTAGACAATTAGGGATTAAGACAAAGCCACCTCTCAAAGCCCTATTCCAAGGACCCAAATTAGGCCTAGAGTGGCTTCTTCCTGCTGTGGAGCCAACACCCCTTTCACACAAATGCCCAGGGGCAGGGACTTTAGGGAGCTTTTCAACACATATGTGGAGAAAGGGTGCATCCCCTGGGCCGGGACAGGTACCGGTTTAGGCACCCACTGCTCCTCAGCCTTTGTGTCAAGCCCATTGTGTGCTACACACCCACTAAGGAGATGATGAGGGTGGTGACGGAGACACCACGCACTCTCCTGGGGGTCTCTGTCACTCCAGTGACTTCCCTTTCCTCCCTAGGGACTGAGGGTGATTCTGGAGGTTGTGATAAGATGGTCTCAAGGATGTTGCCCCCATTGAGCACTTTCAACAGGGCTCCCTGTGACAGTTTCTCATTTGTCCTGAATCTCTGTAGAGGGTCAGGGAGAGCTTGTGGCAGATGCGGTGCCCCGGGTCCTTGCAGCACACTCTACCCTTGGGTCTGTTATCAGACGTGTAAAGAATTTTAGAGGAAATTTCCGAGAGGAAAAGGGTCTGCCCACCTCAGACGGTGGGAGACAAGCAGCACCCAGGCAGCTGAATAACTACCACGTTTCCTGGCCATCCCTATTCCCACATGCCTCTCTTCTCTTTCTTTGATTTGGCTGAATACATAGCAGCTATGATTTTCAGTGTTCATTCATTCATCATTCATCATTCATTCATTCATTCATTCATTCATTCATGTTGTTTAAGTGCCTCTGGCACACAGGCTCTGTGTGCAGACTCACTAGAGGCTCCCTTGCACACACATGTGACCAAGTCGCTGCCCAGATGGATTCTGCAACTGCTGGATGAAACAGATAACTAAAAATACAAAGCAAACACATAATTACAAGCTGTGATAAACAGTAAGAGAGAAGGAGGAATGTTTCAGAGGACAGAAAGGAGACCAAATTTAGGGAACCGTCTGTGGTATGAAGAACAACAGTCTGAACTAAGCTGCATTCGTCCTAGGTAGGCAAGCCAAGCCCCAAATCTCAGGGGCTCAGCACAATTAGCTGTACTTTTTGTTCACATCACTGGGCTGAGGGGCTAGACCGCTCTTCGGAGCAGCTGTCCTCCATATGTGTCCCGATATTCCAGAAGGTTTTGATGGTCCGGCACCTCCGTGCTAGCTTGACTTCCAGCACATCACTGGGAAGAGTCGGAACGTGGAGCACTGGCTCTCAGCTGCCTCAGCTTGGGGTGGCACATGCCCTTCCACTGACATTTCCCTGGCTGTAGCAAATCCCACACCACACCCAATTCGTAGGAGATCAGAAGCTAGCATGAGAGAGGACCAGAGATCTTGGTGAGTGCTAGCAATGTCTGCCACCTGGGCTAACCTGGCTAAGCATGCATCAAAGGGCATCCCAGGTGTGTGTGTGGGGGAAGGGAACTAGGAAATGTGGGGTGGCTAGGGCTGGCAACCAAAGACAGAAGAGAGAGTGAAGAGGCAGTCCCCAAGTGTGCTAGGAATTCAAATCCAAACACAACTTTATTTTATGGCTTTATTTAAAATTTGGCTTTGAGAGAGGGTCTCACTATATAGCTCAGGCTGGCCTTCAAGCCTTGATCTTCCCGCCTCAACCCTCCAAGTGCTGAGCTTACACCCAGCCCACAACTGACTACTTCACAGCAAGGGTGTTAGGATAAGTGATGTATGGTTTACAATGGTAGTTTGGCTTATTATATGGAGAGATGGAGAAGGGGGCTATTGAAACCGTTCAGACTAGCAAGGATACCAGCTGAAACGATCTAGGGTAGTGGAGGGTTGAGAGGTGGTAGAGTGGACAGGGTGGAGTGATGGGCTGGGACAGAGAGAGGAATCAAGGACAGCAGGGGCTCAGCATTGAGAAAATCAGTGGATAGAGATGCTAAATGTGGAGGCAGGGGACTGGTGAGGGACACTGTGTGTTCGTGTGTGTGTGTGTGTGTGTGTGTGTGTGTGTGTGTGTGTGTGTGTGAAGAAGTTGGATTCAGTTTGCTACAGTGTAGTGAGAGACACCCTCTGGGGGTGTTAGCACCAGGAGACGGGACTTGAGTCCCAATATTTCTGTTGGGTGGGCAAAGGCCACGCTATTACACTAACCCTTCAGGGACATGATGGTTCTCTGTCCTCTTTCTCATTTTCAAATGTAGTGTTTTCATGGGAAATTAGAGGCATAGAAAGACCTGCAGATAAGAGATGTCTGCCACTGGAAGGACAGGTCGTTACTCACAGTTCCAGAAGGCATGGCATGCCAGGCCGTGGGGCGGGGCATATGGGGTAGTGCCCATGTCTGTCAGGAGGCAGGAACATGGGAGGAGCTGAGAGTCGCTGTTGCGGCTGCAATGGGAAAGAACAAACAAACAGGGCGAGGCAGGAGGGCTCGGGCTGGGCTAGTCTGAGTATTTTCAGCAGCCCCGGCATGTAGAAGTCACCACTAGTTTTCCAGTCTTGGGGACTGAGGGAAGATGGCGGCAGGTGAGTCACGGTTTTTGGATGAGAGACCCACAGAGGATGTCGGACTTTGAACATGAGATGGGCTGATCTGCATTTTCAAAGCAGTTGGTTTTGTTTTGTTTTGTTTTCAAAACAGCTGGGTGAGTTGCTTTGTCTCTCCGGGACAGGGCTGGACCTGGAGGGGCCGTCCCAGTGTGGTTATCAAAGTCCAAAATGCCAAAGGTGGATACAGTTTCACATCCCCCACACACCCAGAGTAGATACCCGTCGGCCTCAATGGTTGTAAACAGAATACACAGAATGATGGAAGAAGCCTTGGTTTGAGGTTACCATTCTGAGAAGTGTTTTTTGTTTTTTGTTTTTTTGTTTTTCTAAGAGAGATGGGTTGCCTGGGAGATGGAGTTACCAGGTCAGATTTTTAGTTATCTTTAAAGTGACATGGAGAGTGTAAAGCAGTGTTTTCATGCAATAGACCAACTGCAGGGGAGTTGGAGATGCCCCTGGGAGATGGAGATGCCATGAGGTGGCACCTGAGCGCCCTTGTTTATGCTTACCTTCTCCTGATGCCTGGCAGTCTGAGCTGGCCACACAGACATACTCTGCTCTTGACCCTGGTTCTAAGGAGCCTGTGAATCTCAGTGGGTGTCATGCTCTGGGACTTGGGGCAGAGCAACTGACACAAATGAGTGAGAGTACCATCTCTGAGGGTCTGTGGACCCTGATGACTCACAGGTGCTCTGCAAGCCACTATAGGTCATGATATAAGAACACGGATGTGCATTCAGATATAACTAGCATGCGTTAGGACACACCTGTCAGTCCATGGAACAGGGGATCTGGTTCCCGGGTGAGACCAGAGCTTGCTGTTATACAGAGGAGTACAGCTTCTACTTGTTATGCCCAGATCTCAGGGACCCCCAAAAGACCATCATGGAGACCGAATCCAATATGTAAAAGCAAAGAGCCTTTATTTCAAGCTCCAGATCTTGGTCCCTCTGTCTGTCCGGCACTGTGGTGAGAGCAGAGAGCCCTGAGCTCAGGTGGGGCAGAGTTTTTATCATAGCAGAGGTTGGGATGAGGGGATTTCCAGGGTCCAGGACCCTGATTGGCTGACAATTGTCTAGGGGTATCTGTAAAACAAAAAATAGGTGTGTGCTAGACTCTGGGACATCTGGCCACCTTATCTAATGGTTGGAATGTTTGGGATGTCAGGTACATCCTCACCCCTGGGTGGATCCCTGGGTGGTATCAGCTTGAGGCTTTTCCTGGATCTGGGTATTGCCTGCCAGTAAGCCTGTCACAGAAGCTGTGTCTAGGCCCCTAAGCCTGTCATGGCTGCTGTGTGGTCAAGCTAGTTGGGGGCCCTCCACACTATTCAGCTTGCATTTTAGACTGTTTGGGCATTCACATGTGATGACATTCATCTAAAGAAAATCAAATGTGGACAAAACATTCCACTTTTTAGTATTTTTTTGTTTCTGGCAATTAATGATGATTTGTTTGGAAAAGAAGAGGAAGAAGAAGAAAAAGAGGAAGAAGAAGAAAAAGAGGAAGAAGAAGAGGAGGAAAAGGAGGAGGAGGAAGAGGAAGAGGAGGAAGAAGAAGAGGAGGAAGAAGAAGAAGAGGAGGGGAGGAGAAGAAGAAGGAGAAGGAGAAGAAGAAGGAGAAGGAGAAGGAGAAGGAGAAGGAGAAGGAGAAGGAGAAGGAGAAGGAGAAGGAGAAGAAGAAGAAGAAGAAGAAGAAGAAGAAGAAGAAGAAGAAGAAGAAGAAGAAGAAGAAGAAGAAGAAGAAGAATTCTATGGCAAGAATCAGTCTCTGGAAAGGGAGAATTTAAAGTTACTGACAATGTGTGGGTGATTTTCCTGGGTGGAGCCTGACATTCGCTCTGGTGGTTGTCTTCTTGGGGAATTCATTTTGAAGCCAGCTGGCCAGTCAGCCTCTAGCCTTGTATCTGATACACACACACACACACACACACACACACACACACACACACACACACACACACAAATTCCTGTGGGCAGGTGTTGAAAGGAGCAGAAATGAGGCATGATGGGTGTGAGAGCAGAGAGTTCTGCCCTGCGGCCTTCTGCCTGGTCTCCTTACCTAACCACGGAACTGCCCGCCGTCAGCAGGGCCTGGCAGCAGCTGCTCTCTCTGTAGTGGGCAGATCAGCCCCACACGTCTCCTGTCTTCAGAGGATGACACCATCACACCTGTGTTCAATTTTAGCCTCAGCACCTGTGCTTAGCCACGAGCTGCTCACATTTCTGAGAACTGAATGGTTGGTTGGAAGAAGAGAAGGCCCCATGAGGGCTGATTTCTTCTCTCTCTCCAGAGACTCTCAGCTTCAGACCTGCCAGTGAGAAAGGGATGGAGCTGAGGAGGGGGTGGCTATAGCTGCCCTTACCGGTTGGGGAAAACTCTGGGTGCCTGCTGGGGGACACAGGCAGAGCTGGAAAATGAAAGGGGGCCAGTCTTGGGGATCTTCCCTTTTCACACCAGCCAGGGCCTCAGATCAAGTTCCTCTGCAGTCAGAACTCCCCACCACACTGGCCTCGTTGCTCAGGTAAATAGAAAAGACCTAACTGCGGGAACTGCGGGTTGCTTGGGCCCTACATTAGTGCTCCACACTCTTGTGAATGCCCTGGAGCTAGATCGCGTGATGGGATAGCGCTGACTTGGTGGGAGCCTCACGTTTGGCATTTTTCCCAAGCTCTCAGCTGATGTGATGCTGGATGCCCAATATCCCACCCCAAATACTCAGCCTTCCCGCGATCTGTACACCCCCTCGCCTGGTCGCCTCCCTTTCTCCTTGCTAAGTCCCACCCACTTTCATCGGCTCTCTGTGCTTCAGCGCATCAGGTAAGCTCTGCCTCAGGGTCTTTGCACATCCCATTTCTCGTTCTGTCTCAGACATTCTTCTATATACTCAGTTGGCCCACCCCAGTGCCACCCTTTTAGCATAAGGTTACCTGACTTCTGTTTTTAAAATTGTACTTCTGGTGCTGGGCAGTAGTGGTGCACGCCTTTAATCTCAGGAGGCAGAGGCAGGCAGATCTCCATGAGTTCAAGGCCAGCCTGGTCTACAGAGTGAGTTCCAGGACAGGCAGGATTACACAGAGAAACCCTGTCTCAAAAAACAGAAACAGCAAAAACATTGTACTTCTGACCCCCAGCAACAGGCTCCATTCTCATTTATTGTATCCACAGCACACACAATGTCATAACATCATAGCATGTCTTTTTTTTGTAAGTCTTTCTTAGCTGGAAGGAAACTTCCAGAGGTCACATAGTCCCATCTTTTTTCTCACTGCTCTGTCTTCAGCTTCTAGAAAAGTGGTTGAAAGCACAGATGTTCAAGAAACAGTCAAGGGACTGTAGAGATGGCTCAGCAGCTAAAAGCCCTTGTTCTTGCAGAGGACCCGGGTTCAAGTCCCAGCACACCCCATGGCACTGTAGCACACAGACACACGTATGAACAAAATACTCATATATATCAGATAAAAGAAATCTAAAAATGAAAAATAAAACACAATGGAGAGGATATCTGTTTAAAAAAGAAATAGTCATCAAAACAGTATTTTAATTTGTTTTTGGATAGTGCTAGATCTTAAAAAATGAACAGACAGACAGACAAGCAGACAGATAAACAAGCAGACAGGACTGGAGAGCTGTTTCAGGAGGAAAGCATTTTCCATGCAATTGTGAGAACCTGATTCTGGGTCCTCAGCATCCATGCAAGGGATTGCACTCCTGTGATTCCACTGGGGCAAGAGGAGCAGAGACCGCAGGAGCAAGACAAATCCAGACACTGCTGGACAAGATGGAAGGCTAGGACCAACCTGGAGGTTGTCCTTTGCTCTCTGAACAAATACCATGGTACCTGTACACGCACACATGTTACACACGCCTCAGGATTCCAACAATACAATCTCTGGAAAAATAACAAGCATTTAAAAAAGGAAATTGATTTGAGGATCACATGAAAAAGGAAGGAATGGTTATTGGCAACACAGCAAAGTAGGCAATCATAGCATGTGTTCACAAGGACAGTTACACGAGTCACCCAGCTGTGACCAGATAAATTGTGCTCACAAAGAGAGCTGTCAAAAAAAAATGAAATGCTTATGTGCATACTTCTGGGGCTGACAGTTCTGTGTACCCAACATTATGTTTGGTCATCTGCTATATTGTAAAAGACACCCCGAGTCTTCTGATGTGATGTGTCAAAACTGTGAAGGACAATTGCAGATACAGCCAATAGATGAGCAATATTTCTGAAACTTCTGTCTTTCCCAATGTAGATGCATAAAAAGGACATGTCTTCCTTTACTGAGAAAGTCTTAACCTTTTGCACATAAGCACAAAGAACTTACACAAATCCAATGCCATGGTAAGGAACTTCAACGAGTCAAATTTACAAAGATGCATTAAATAAGAACTCTCTAAAAGTCTTCACACAATGTATGCCTCCCATATTAAAAGTAACGAAAAGATGAAATGAACAGCATAGTAATTTCCAAGAAACTAGGATGTCTCTCTACATACATTTAAAAACAACAACAACAAAAATAAAATGAAGAAAATCAAAAACTCTAAGAAGAAAAATTGACATACAAGAAGTTGAAACACTGGAGTAGAGTGTGAGGAGGTGTACCTCAGGAGCAGGCTGTGAGGAGGTGTACCCCAGGAGCAGAGTGTGAGGAGGTATACCTCAGGAGCAGGCTGTGAGGAGGTGTACCCCACGAGCAGGCTGTGAGGAGGTGTACCCCAGGAGCAGGCTGTGAGGAGGTATACCCCAGGAGCAGGCTGTGAGGAGGTATACCCCAGGAGCAGGCTGTGAGGAGGTGTACCCCAGGAGCAGGCTGTGAGGAGGTGTACCCCAGGAGCAGGCTGTGAGGAGGTGTACCCCAGGAGCAGGCTGTGAGGAGGTGTACCCCAGGAGCAGGCTGTAAGGAGGTGTACCCCAGGAGCAGGCTTTGAGGAGGTGTACCCCAGGAGCAGGCTGTGAGGAGGTGTACCCCAGGAGCAGGCTGTGAGGAGGTGTACCCCAGGAGCAGGCTGTGAGGAGGTATACCCCAAGAGCAGGCTGTGAGGAGGTGTACCCCAGGAGCAGGCTTTGAGGAGGTGTACCCCAGGAGCAGGCTTTGAGGAGGTGTACCTCAGGAGCAGAGTGTGAGGACCTGAATCACAGAAGCAGAGTCACCCCACAATAGTTCCCGTGTATATTCATTTCACCTAACAGCCAGTAGCTGTTCTGACGCAATATGATGAATATGTACTCATCTCTTCATGGAAGGCTCCTATCCCTGTGGAGTACTCTTGTAAAATATGAATTGCAGTTTCCAGGATTTTAATAGTTAGGATTTTGGACTTGTAGAGATTTAGACTTTGGGGATTCAGATCTGTCAGGATTAAAATATCTGAGATTTTTTTTTAATCTGACATTTTTGTCTTTCTGAATCATGACCAGCCACCACTAGACACTTCATTTTAGCTTCTTATCAGTCTGTGTTCACCGCCTTTTCAGCTGAAGGACAGGCCATGAATTTATGCCACTCACTGTGTGTTGTTAGTAGAGCATTCAGTGCCTGGCATGCGGTCTGCCTCATGTGGCTGTGTGGAAGGCAGGCACAGAGAACATCTCCATTTGACTATAGGATTTGAGCTTGTCTCTATCCTGAATATTGTTCCTAGCTGTGCTGAACAGGTCTCAGCTGCCAGTCCATGGACTGGACATCCCCTTGCCTCATGGGGAAGAGCTGTGCCTTGCGAGGCACAGGCAGAGAGCATCATGTTGCTTCTGGGTGGTGTCTATGAAGGAAACACGCTCGCTCTATGCCTCTCGAGCACACTGTCAAAGTCAGCAAGCTGGAGATGGATTTTCAAGGACCTGTCATTTCATAAGTCGGGAGATCAAAGCTTTATTTAGAAAAATGGCATAGACTTGAGAAACATCTGCAGGATGGGCAGGGACTGGCATTTAGAATAAGGCCATCTGGGACACAAGGGTGGGGAGAGATGGGTGCTGAGCCCAGGAATGTTATGGGCTGTCACCTGGAGACAGGGAACACTCTCAGAGCTGAATGATCCAGCCTAATACATAGGATCACGAAGGATTAGAAAGAACCCCAGCTTGGGGGAGTTTGATGATCCTTGTAAGTTTGGGGCCCTCCTGATAATCCTCTCATGATTAAGGTAACTTCATCAAGAACCTCCCTGGGTCTGAAGTCAGGCTTGACTCAAAGCTCCACTTCTACAGCTTGGCCAAGTCCTTGGTGAGTTTGGGCACAGCCCTAGATGCCGCTCTCCCATCTCCTTTCGCTTCCTGTGGATGCCACCTTCCTTTTGCTGGGACCCAGGAGGGACAGTCTTCATTGTCTTTGGCTGAGTTTGGAGTCTCAAGGGGACGATACATCTGTGGATGTCTCCCGGGCCCTGAGGTGCTTTTCAAACCGTTGGATTGATGCAAACCTGATGCTGTTTCTCTGGCCCTTTGTCCCAGGGGCAATGCCCTCCCTTTCTCCACCTGGGATGTCTGTGTGTCCAGTGGAGTGTCCAAGAAGGGAAGCACAGTTAGTTCTTGCAACCAGTGCATACAGGATAATCACAATCAGCCGGCTGACCTAGTTACCCCTAACCGCCAACCCCCAATGGCACCTCCTGAGTCCCACAGGGGATGGGGTGGGGGAGGGGGTTGCTTCCTCCTCTGAGGCTCCTCAGCAGGTGGGTGTCCTGAGCCCTTGGTGTCAACTGTGATATAGTGGTTCAGTGGTTCTACCTGTGCCAGTGTTTATGTTCTGTTCCCTGTGGTCTTAGGACAGGAGATCGAGTTGGGTTACCAGGATGAAATATGAAATGTCCTTTAGGCTTCCAAGCAGAACAGGTGTAGTGCTGGCTGCCTTTTGTGATGTCACAAATTGTCCCTAAGTGCAGTGGCTTGGAACAGCCATGGAGATAGCCATGACTATCTCCCACAAGAATCTGAGGTAGCTTCTGAGGGCCTTTTCCTGGGTCCTTCTCAGGCCAAGCTCGACCTGATTGTTCAGTTTGTTTGCTCAGGGTGAGGCTGGACCTGCCTGTACGTCCACTGGGGTCAGAAGGTTCACCGGAGGAGGTCTGTTTCTGAGCTCTTGAATGGGCTGTTGACAGGACTGGTGTCCTCAGAAGCTGTTGGCCTGAGGGCCTCAGATGCTCCTGTCTGGCGTCTGAAGACTGCCCTTCTTGCTGAGCCACAGGGCACGAGAACACCATTTCTGGCCTTCCTCAAAGTAAGCTGTGATAGAGCCCGTGAGAGTTGGCTGGACGGCTCTCTCACCTTAGCAGTCCACACTGGAGAATCTGGGTGGTATCTGAACACAGGGCTCTCAGGGGTCACCGCAAGTGCCACCTAACACAACCTGTAAGCCCGGGGTCCTGAGGAGGGGCAGAGCAGACAACCACTGGTTTCTCTAAGTCAGGGCCTCTGTAGAGAAGACATGGGGCAATAACATTACAGAGAGATGTGCTGAGCCCTGGGCTTGGGCTCTCCACCCTCCAGGAAACAGACTCTACTAAGAAATGGACAGCATGAAAAAGATGTCATCAAGATCGAGTGTATGCTGTGGGTGGGGCTGATGCCACAGGTGCTGCGGATATGGAAACAAGCGAAGGAATTGAGACATGGAGATGCAGGATCACATTCCGTGTCCATGCTAGAAGACCGGTCCCTGAGGTGTTTCCCCACGGTGAGCCTATCAGTTCTCAGAGCTCAACAAGAGTCCTGCTGAGCCCCCTCCAACACATTTCCCCTTAGGTAGCCTTTGTATCCAGAGGGTGGGCACCATGGAGGGAAGCAGACACGTGGAGGGGAGAGAGGGCAGCTGCTTCCCACACATACCTTCCTGGGTCTCTGTAGGCAGAGTGCCACCGAGCCAGCAGCCCGATATGCTGCTGGGAGCTCAAATTCAGCATTGCTCTCCCATCCTCTGGAGATAAATTTCCAGCCAGGAAGCCAACAAGAAAAAGTCCAATGAAGCAAAGAGAAACAAAGTCCAGCGTAACCACAGGCAGACAGAGGACAGGTAGTATGTGTGGTCTGCCTCCTGTCTTTCTGGGCTTTCCCCCAGCTCAGAATGCTGGCTGTGCTTTCTTTCATTCACCAAATCAATGTGCACAAAATATCTTATTACACAAATTCATATCATAAAAATGTGTACTTTGATTTTTAGTGCAAGAGCCCAGGGTTTCATGCATACTGGGCAAGTGCTCTACCAGTGAGCCACACCCCTGGGCCTGGGCAGGAGATAGTCACCCAGCACCGCCAGTGCCTCAAGCCACAGGGCAGGTGCTGGTGTGATAAAAGGAAGCCAACAACGGTCGGTCTTGTTTTCTAAGAGTCTGGAAGAGCAGACAGATGTCGCCACGAGGCCCCACCACACGTGGAAACTGAAGCGGAGGAAGCGGTTTCTCCTTAGAGAAGCTTTGGTCAGGTTCAGCTGAGTCCTCGAGGAGACTTTGGACTTTAGGTTTCAACCTTGGCCATTCTGTCCTTGCCTGGCCTGCGTCACCCACTGTTAGCATCTTTCCTGTAAGTCAGTTTACAAAGCGACTCCCATACTTGATAGGGCAATTGATAAATCTTTATTCCCTGCCACCAATCTCTGATTACTGGGCCTGTCTTCAGCAAAATTCTTGTTCAGTGGGGCTGTAGTTTGGATCCTGAGCGCTCCCCATAGCCTGTTGTGTTAGAGTAACGCCCTAGTTTCGGGACCTTCAAGAGGATGGTCTAGTGGGAAGTCTTTAGGTCATGGGAAGTTGTCCTCAAGGGAGGCTGTGGGAGGCTGCTCTCTTCTTTTCTGCCTGCTCGACGTGACGCAAGTGGTTTTACCCTGTTGTGTGTTCCCACATGTATGTTCCCTCACCTGGGTCCCCAAAGAGTCACATATTGAAACTTCTAAAACTTTGAGACAAAATAGCCTTCCTGTTTATAAGTTGGCTATCACAGGTAGTTTATGATAGTAATAGAAAGTACCTAATAAACTGATTAGTGAGAAGTTTCATAACTCTTCTTAGTAATGTTCAATCCCAAGACTCTTTCACCATGGTTATTGATCAGAAAAGCCCATTTGTGCTGGATGATCTTGACTGTCAACCTGACACACTTGAGAAACGAGAGCCTCAATTGAAGAATTGCCTCTCTCAAGAGGGAGGGCCCAGCCCACTGTGGGAGGTGCTGCCCCTAGGCAGGTGGGCTTGCGTCGTAGCATCTATTGCGATAGTCTTGAACAAAGTCGTCCTCACTACTTTAACAGGTATCAGGGATTTTCATGGTCACTGCTATGAAGGAAAACTGTTGATTTCCTGGAAGCAAATGAACAGACACCCTGACAGTGTCTGGAGGCCAAGAAAGGCCAGTGCGAGAGTTTGGTGTGTTACCTCCCTGTCAAGGCACATGTTGTGGCTCAGTTGTCAGTGTGGCCACCTTAGGAGGCGTGGCCAGTCACGACGGGATCCACTCTTGTGAAAGTGGACTGTGAAAAGTAGCCTCCTCCTCTGTGCCTTCACCTCCCCACGACACCCACGTGCCTGCCACTCCTGCCCATCATCTCGCGTGACAGATGCCATCTTCTGTGTTGTGATGTAGCAGGAGGCCCTCATCGGAGGAGGCTGCCCCACTTTGAGCTGTAGCTAAACAACGCCCTTTCCCTTATAAATAACCTTGTCCCGGTGTTGTGTCACAACAGAGAGTACTGAGGATAGCTTCTTGAGAAAATGATTCTGGGGGTGAGCTCTAACTTATCAAGGCAAGACAGCCGTTAGGAGTTACCCAAAGCTTAGAGAAAAAACAAAAGGATGGTGGCTGACTTTTCAGGGCCATACATTAGGGCACCATCTAAGAAATCCATGCAAAGACAACCCAATTCTCTATTGAGTTTGGCCTACTATTAACTATCAATTAGGCATTACTATACAACTGTGTGGCATTTGATGTTAATTGCTAAATTACAAATTATGATTATTGCTATTTTTATGTATTAGAGAGGCAAAAACTTCTGGTAGAAAAGATAACCCAGGAGGCTACAGAGAAGGCTCAGTGGTGAAGAGCACTGGCTGCTCTTGCAGAGGACCTGGGTTCAGTTCCCAACACCCACATGGCAGTTCACAACCATCTGTAACTCCAGTTCCAGGGGATCTGATGCCCCCTTCTGGCCTCTGCAGACACTGCATGCATGTGTGGTGCACATGAATACATGCAGGCAAAACACTTATACACATAAAAAGGAAACAAAACACTAAGAACAAAAAGAAAACCTAAAAGGGCTTATTCTTACTTATGAATGCCCTGCCTAGCTTGGATTGTTTTCAGCCAGCTTTTCTAGCTTAATCTGTTTCTCTTCTACATTTTGCCTCTGGGCTCTTTACCTTTCTATATGTCTTTATTCTATATGTTTTTTCTTCCCTTCTTACTCTGTGGCTGACTGTGTGGCTGGGTGGCTGGACCCTGGTGTCTTCCTCTCCTTTTTTTCCTCCTTTCTTTATCCTCTCTGCCTGTCAGCCCTGCCTATTTCTCTCTCTCCTGCTGAGCTATTGGCCATTCAGCTCTTTATTAGACCAATCAAGTATTTTAGACAGGCACAGTAACACAGCTTCACAGAGCTAAACAAATGCAACATAAAAGAATGCAACCCATCTTTGCATCATTAAACAAATGTTCCATAGCGTAAATGAATGTAACACATTTTCAACTAATATTCCACAACAGCAGCATCAGGCAGGGAGGCAAGTCCTTTACAGGAACTCAGAGAGTCACATGTTCATCCTTTAACATCTACACTAAGACAGAGGTTGGGGGAGAACACTGAGCAGCACCTATGCACTACACACACAGGGTCTCGGCTTCTGAGGGTTCTGAGGATACCCAGGAACGTGGTACTTGTGTTTGTAGAGTGGCTGAACACATGGGTAAAAAGTGAGAACCGCTCTTTTGATGGCTTAGGAGAGTATCATTGGTGGAGTCATAAGGCTGCGGGCCCAGCAGGAGCTGGGGACCCACCACCACCACCACCGGCAGCTGGGGACCATTGCTGTGTGCCATAGTTAATTTAGACTGTCATTCTGATTGGACTGAGAGTCATCTAGGAGACCAGTAGAGTACACCCACGGGCAAGCCGTTGACGATGTGTCTGAGACAGTTTGACAGCAAAGGCTCTGACTAACGAACACGTCGATCCATTGATGGATTCAAAGTTCGAATAGGTGGTTGTAAGGTGTTGCAACTTCCTGCCTGGTTAGAGGAAGCGGGTCTTAGGGGCTGCTGCATCTTGCCTTGGTCACTTTCAGTGTCTTCCCTGTGCATCCTGTCCATCATAACGTTGAGCTGTTCTGCCATACCATGCCCCCCCACCCTGCCGCCATGACGGAGTAACACCCCTGAAACACGAATCCAAATAAGTCTTCCTTCCTGTAAGTTACTTCCTCAAGTATTTTGGTTACTTAGGTGCCAAAGTAATCAGTTGTGTGTCCACCCTCAAACACAACTTGTGCGTCTAAATTGAATCCTCCTGCCTCTGTCCCCTTTCTGGGCTTCGCTGGCTTTTGTTTGTGAGACGTAAGGATGTCTTAATCTCCACACTGTCTGTGAGTTGTTCTCTCTCTCCTTCCTTGACCAGTCAGCTCTGAGGCCCTGGTGGTCCCTCCTCAGCTGGTCCCTGGGAAACTCCCCCTTCTTCTCTGTCACCACAGCCAGGCTCTCCCCCAGTTGCTGGGATCCATGAGGACCTGTCATAAGATCCCCACGAATCTCCCATTTCTAAGCACTTTCCTCTCCATCCTGTTTCACAAACTATTACCAAGCTAGTCTCCTGCGTAAAAACGATGATTCCACCTGTCCCCTAGTTTAGAGCCCTCGGACACATTTGCAACTGGGACATGGACTCATTTCCTGGTTTCTATAATCTTTGTATGAGAAAAGCCAAGAGCCGGCTCCTTTTGTTTCCTCGGAATGTTCAGAGAAATCTCTCCCCATGCAGTCCCCCACCCTACCAAGGAGGGCTTCTCAGCATAGCTTGCCAAGCCATGAGACCCACCAGTAAATGGATTGGAGAGGAGTAGACACTTAATTCATGGGCAGCTAGCACAGACGGTGCCCATACAGAACAGCAAGTGCTGGCCGGTGGCCACTGAATCAATTTGAACCTCTCCTGGGAGTCTCATTCCTGAAGGGAGTAGCAAAGGAAAGTCAGCTAGGGGCTGAGGATGAGTCACCCAGCACAGAGCACTGGAGTGACAGCCATAAGGATAACGATGGCGCTGTGAGACTCGCTGTCCTGAATGATCTCATGGGGCACTGACCATGCCTTTTATTTTCTCTGTTCTGATGTTTTGACATCTGTGTGTGTATGAAGGGGTGGTGGTGGGGGCTTGCCTGACTCTGGAGGGAAAAGTCCTGGGGCTAGGAATCAATTGCATTCTCCACTCCCACCCTAGCATGTCTTTCAGAGGCAAATCGACCGACCGAAGGTCCCACCCCACCCTTCCCCTTTATTGCGCTCTTACTCTCAAGGGTACCTGCCTTTCTTGATCACTTCTGGTCTAGGTGCCTTTCCAGAAGCAGTCGGAGATCCCAGAGTTACGAAGCACGCATTTCAGTCTATGCCGAACCTGCTGGTTCTGCTGCCCTCTGCTGCTGACCAGGTTCAACCCTTGTGCTCACCCCTCACCCCCGACCCCCCCATGTCTGTCCTGTACGCACCTCACCCCTCTGCCTGCGGTTGCATAGAATTGCTCCTTCTGCTTGGAACCGGAATGAACCATCACGTCAATGGCAGCTACGTTCTGATCCCTTGGCTTTCTTATGCCTCGTTTCTAAAACCCTCAGGTTCTACAGGACACGCCCGTGTCTGGAGTCTGGCTGTGTTGTCCCCACTCTTCAGGTGGCTTGCTTTGCTCCTTCCAGCTGCCTCGCCCCTTTCTCCCTGAGCTCCCCAAGCCTGCGAGCCTACTGGCTGTCTTCATAAATAGCCTCACATTTTTGTCCCCTGTGTCTGACCAACGTGAGGCCACCCTTCAGGCCAACTCCTGCCCTCCTCGTGGCTAGAACTGCCCTCTTTCTTCAAGATCTCACATTTGGCTTTCCTGCGATGGCTTCTGTGACTTCATGTATCCTTCTCTCCATGCCAGCATCACCCATTTCCTGGTCTGTGTTCCGGAACTCTCTCTCCTCGAGGCTTTCTTACCATAGTCTCAGTTCAGGGCACAGATGGTTGCTATTTTGCTAGATGAGAGGATGCATTGATATATAAACAACTGACATCTTCCTTCTCATCAAGCTGGGGTAAAAAACCCCAGATAGGGCCGGGCGGTGGTGGCGCATGCCTTTAATTCCAGCACTCAGGAGGCAGAGCCAGGCAGATCTCTGTGAGTTTGAGGCCAGCCTGGTCTACAGATCGGGAACCAGGACAGGCTCCAAAGCTACACAGAGGAAACCCTGTCTTGAAAAACAAAACAAAACAAAACAAAACACCCAGATAGATCAACCGTTACTACCTATGGAGCCAGAGGGGAAGCCTGGTCTTATCTCCATTCTGGACATCAGGAAGGCTAGCCCCAGCCCCCCCCCCCCCACTTTCTTTAGTGGAGAGAGCTTCCTTCATTTCCTGGTGGCTCACACTTGGGTAAAAATGTCAGTTTCTTCATTTTATGGTCAGGCCTGGAAAGGAAGGCAAAGTGCAGAGGAAGGAATGGGGGTGGGGTGGGGTGGGGTGGGGGAAGCCAGAGGGGATGTCCCACCAGTGGGATTTGAGAACTGTCTCTTAAGTGGAGGCTGGGGGTGGGGTGGGGACTGGAGCAGAATGCCAGACAATCAAACGTGTCCCTCACAGTTCGGGGCTGGCTCTGAACTGTTTGTAATAAAAACATTTGGCTTGTCTTCCACAGGAGCCTGGAGCCGACCATGACATGACGTAAACAGTGAAGGATTTGGGGCAACATTCCTGATAGTCCCCTAGGGAACTTCTTGACAAGGGGGTGGAGCTGAGTAGTTCCTGGAATCATCTATCACCCCAGACATCACATTTAGAGTTTGAACTATGCCAATAATTCAGATGCTACAATGTAAGCCGTAAATAGACCTTAAGCCCACAAAAGACTCACTTGTGTCCAGATCCGTGGACTTTGTCCCTTTAAATGCCCTTTTCCATTCCTGGTCGTACTGTAATCAGCAGATGGCCCTTCCTTCCCCCCACTCCCTCCTCCTCCCTTAAAACAGACCCTTCTAATAGCTAGCATCCTGCAGTGACCACAGCCACTAGAAGGATTAGACCATTACTGTCTGTCCAGCACACATACAATGCTCCAGGGACTGCCTTTCTTCCTCTTCGTTTGATGTTTTTTTGTGGATGAAATCAGGGCCCAAGGGTGGGTTGAAAAATCAAAAAACGAGGAGAGCAGAAGGTGATAGTCATTCTCTCTAAGGACACCTCCCAAACAGCTCCCCTATTTGAGATTCCTTTGTTAAGGTGACAGCAGATGCCAGCCTTGTGGATAAAGCAGGCACAGAACGCACGCGGACAGGTTACAGACCTCTGTTCCTCCTTACCATAATACTGAATGCTCATCCTTTCCCAATCACGCCAGCGAATCCGTTCTCTGCCTGCCCGCCCCGCCCGCTGTTGTTTATGCTGGAAAGAACCCCAGCCCAGCCCAGAGCCACGTTGCAGGGCTCGGGACTGCTCTGAAACACTGCCACCAAGTGGTGTGATGAGGTACGACAGTTTCGCAGCCCCGGCCACAGGCTGCAGAAGTTCAGAAGGAACGGGCGGAAAGAAAAAAAAAACACATCAGGCACAAAGACAGTAGCCTTGGAAATGGCTAAATAGTGCAGGCGATAGGGAAAAGGGGCAGCGGGGGCTGGGAGGTGTTGAGCTGGAGCGTGAAGAGACGAATTAAAAGCAATGAATTGGTTAGATGTAAGCAGTTTTTCCTGGGAGCCAGAGAAGCCAGCAAGACATCAAGTCAGCCTCCATTTGGATGGCTCAGTCTGGCTTGCGCCTGGATTCTTAAGGATCCCAGGGCTCTTTTGAGCTCGGGAAGTCACCGCGACTCCATTTCCTTGCTTTGTGGGCTGAGTCAGACCTCTGAGTCTCCCTTCAGTTGAAACACTGTATGAATTTGTTGTTCAGAAATGCAGTACAGATTGCATACAGTTGGCAATCAAATCATTTGTGTGGCTTGGAGTTGCTATAAGGGGAGACTTAAACACGTCCATCTTGCCTGTCTTCAGCATTCTGTGGCTCAAGACTCCTCGGAGAAGTGTAGAAGAAAGTCCTCCAGGATGTGATAATCAGAACCTGCTGGTCAGAGCCAGCTCCCAGAGATCTGGAAGCTTTATACTTTAGTACATGGGGAGGTGCGGCAGTGGGGGTATTGAGAGGGAACAGCCCGGAAGTGAAGCTGGTCTCCGAACTCTAAGTGAAATCAGAACCTTAATGGGTTAGCAATTGAGTAGGCTACTCTTTTCTGTAAGATTCACATTTTCAAAGGAAATTTTCTGTTAGAAGGCTCCAAAGAAATCAGAAATGTAAAAATCTGGGCAAATAGGAAAAGTCCCAGGTCCTACGGCCTTATCTGATGATTCTTATCCTTTGTTACTCACAGACATTTCTTGGGAAAAATCATATGTGACAGCTATTTTAAACACCGGAGAGTCACTTTCACATCCAAGGTCTGGAAGATGATGTGGGCTCAGGCTCTGTTTGAAGAAATCCAGCTTGCATTTCCTCCTTCATTTAGGGTTTGATGGTCCCGATTATCTAAAGTGTTCCCATTGTGAACACAGTGGCGGGGCTGGGGATTTAAATTCTATCTTGATGGAATTTGAACCAAAACATGCTGCCCAGTGCCACTTTATAAACCAAGAATCATCAAGCTAGCTACCAATACCTCGAGGGGTCCTTGCTCGCTGTTCAACATAAATCAGTAAAATGATGGGCAATTGACTTTGAAGATAGCGCTCACATGGCTGAGTGGTTGGAGCTGCTGGAAGCAGATGAGGCCGTTTTCCTGTAAACATGCTTGTGATTATCGGCAGAGTAAACAGTGGATTGGGCTGTATCTTCCAGACTCCTGCCTACCCTGGATCTCCCCTTAGGCAGAAATCAGCACGGCCTTCAGCGCAGGCAAGTTGTCAATTGGAAGACCAAAGTTTGTATTTCAACACCTGGTGAGTACTTCTGGCTCCCCCCTGAAGAAAAATGAGAAAGAGACTTGGTTTGACTGTGTTTTCATGGAGAGATAAAATAGGAGTGTGGCCGTCAGAACCTTCAGAGCAAAAGCTGGTCATCTGTGCTGTGTGTGATGCCGTTTTTACAACGTTTGACAGGGCTCAGAGTTCACCTTAATGTCTGAGAGATTGACAACTGACAGTGTCCCATGTTGTTACCAACTTATATACCTAAAGACACCAGGAAGGTCACATGGACGGTTATACTGATGCACAGAGCATGTGGGCACCGTCTAAGGAGGCCTGCAGACCCACTCCACTGTGGCCTCCTGAGCCACGCAGCCCTGGGTGGTTATGTCGACTGGTTATCTTCACCACAAGTTGGGGTTCTCATGGAGAACATTAAGTGTGCCAAAACAAGTGAGTGTGCAGACTCTAAGTAGCCAGCCTGGAATTTGAACTGAAACATGCCCAACACCACCTTCTAAGCTGGGCATCATCAAGCTAGCTACAAATACCTCAAGGGGTCGCTTCATTTAGATCCCTTCAAACTCATTCTAGCTAATCAGGACTTTCAGCTAGAAAGAGAGAGAGAGAGAGAGAGAGAGAGAGAGAGAGAGAGAGAGAGAGAGGAGAGAGATTACAAGAGTGCATAGACTTCCTTAGTAGGCAAAGCCTTAATAAGGAAGTATAAAATCTCCCTGCTCCCCAAACTTAGCTGTTTTCTTGTTTTATCCCAACTTGAAACCTTTCATGCTACAACTTAAACCATTTAAGAAAGTTTAATCAATAGGAACGAATCAATGAAAACGAAAATGAATTGCCACAGGGATGCCCAGAAGTCACATGGGAATGCCATACTCAGCTGGCATTTGCCGAGAGGAAGGCCCGGTGGCTGTCCTGGGGCCCCGTTCCTCAGAGGTAATTGTGTTGTAGGAATGAGTTGGCGGTCATGGTCCAGGGCAGGTCCCCTTTGCTTTGAACTGGTGTTCCCTTTTAAAAGTGGGTTGCCTCTACTCCCTGGGGTCCTGCCCTGGGGAAGGCTAACTTCAGGGAGATCAGTCCCATCCTGCCCGTTGAGCGGGAATCTGTAACCACTTTCTTCCCGTGAGCCTTTGCACACCTTCCTGAACCATCTGAACCGGAGTCTCTCTGTTTCCAAGTTCGGGATTAAAATTGGGCTTTCTCTACATTGTGGTGGCAAGGGTTAAATGGAGCCTTCTAGGTTCAGTGCTTGGCCTAGAGCAGCTGATGGGGTGGGCAGGAAGGCTGGGTCCGTGCTCATGGCCAGGACAGAAGAGTGCAGAACCATCTTGGGGGACTCTGTGGATGACAGAGCCTAAGGCCCGCCTGGTGCCCTGCCTCCCTGGAGCGGCAGTGAGTGAGTTAGCCACCACTGTGTGCAGAGTGGGCGTGGGGGTGATCTAGCTGGGAGGCTCTCGCTGGTTTTGTCCAAACATGCTTCTGTCTCTTCTTCCCTTTGGCTGCCTTTGAACTTTGAACCCGGAAATAAGCCCCCAACGACTGCAAAACCACATAGGGAATGAATGCTTTTGGGGGATCCACGTGGCCCGCCCTGATTCCTGGGTCCACGTACAGCTGCTCCCGAGGCACAGTGGCGCTCAGTCCCAATGTGGAAGTAGAGTAACATACGCAATATGCTATTTTGGCAGAAAGCTATGAGTTTTCGCTTGGGACGGCTGTCACCAGAACCCATCCAATTAAC
Organism: Onychomys torridus; assembly: GCF_903995425.1. Classification (NCBI taxonomy): domain Eukaryota; kingdom Metazoa; phylum Chordata; class Mammalia; order Rodentia; family Cricetidae; genus Onychomys; species Onychomys torridus. Next base: position 2,215,752 of record NC_050464.1, on the reverse strand, counting down.
TCACTTGTCGGGAAATCAGAATAAATATCTTCGAGGAAGCAGCCGAGCCTTCGCACAGCCTTTACTTCCTGTTTGTTTTCGAGGTTAGGCAAGTCTGCAGTTTGTCTGGCCAGAGAAGGAAAGAACACAAGACTTAGTTCTTCTGGCTTTGCCCTTGCAGAGAAGAAAGGGGGTCCCATGCATTTTGGACTAGGGGATTCTGGCAAGCTTCCTTTTTAGGAGGAAGTGTGGAGACATCCTGGTAGAGTCCTCCTAGCTGTGACTTGTGCTAGCAATGAATCAGGAACAAGGCCTGGAGGAGATGGTACCCTCCTTGACAGAGAATGTGCCAGGTTGGCAGTGTTGATTGGCACATTGGGTGGTGACATAGCCTCAAGGGTACCAACTATGCTGGGGACCTCGGCATCTGTGGAACTCCCTGTGAGAGATGCCATCCCACTGTACTGTCTGGAATCTGCATGCGTGGGTTCTCAGGGCCAGCACCCGTTTCAGCCCCGGGCAAGGGGCTTTGAGTACCACTAATTGCATGATGCTTGCAGAAGAATTCTGTGGATAAAGCTATGGGCACTCCCTGGACCTGTATGCCTTTTTACTTTGTTCTTCTTCCGGTGGCTCTCTGAATTTGGATCCTTGTCACAGTGAGATGAAACCCAAAGCCCTTTTCTCAGGCAGCCTGCCTTCTCCAGTTCTGAAGGATCCTAAGGCACGAGGAACAGCTAGGAGAGTGTTTTCAGCTGTCCTTGAGCAGGGGCATCTTCTGTACATCTTTCACAGGCCCAGGGTGCTTCTCACAGACCCTCCACAGAATTTCAAAGACCCAGCCTCCCTTTTCCAGGACACACTTGCAGGGGTGTTTCTTCAACAGTGGTGGGGGAGCCCCACCCAAGGCAAAGGCACAGTCGGACCGGAGCTCTCTGCAGCAAAGCACCTCAAATAATGATGCCTGGGAGCAGAGACGGCCATGCCTGCTGTCTGTTGTTCCTCGCTCATGGCAGGCAGGAGTCAAAGGCGCTCTCTTCAAGGACTGCACATTAAGTTTGTCTTTGTGCTTCTAGCTGCTTCCATTTTCAAAGGCTCTGCCAGTGAATCTAGGGAGTCATTCCTGGACCCGGCAGGCGTCTCCATGGTGACAGCTGAGCAGGCCTGAGGGAGAGAGGCACTCACAGCACTTTCCCACAAGTTCCCTTTTCTAATTTTTTTCCCTTCTATTTTTTCCAGTAGTTAGTAAGGCTGAGAATTGAGCTTAAAAGATAGGATAAAACGGGAACTCCCTAAATTATTTTATAGAAAACCCACTGTATATAAATACATTCTTGTTGTTACCCACCTCAGTGGAGTATAATATAGCTTGAGAAGTACAATCTTTTTTCTCTCCTTTACCACAGTCTGAAGAAGGGGTGGAGTCTATTTTTCCTGTTTCCAAATGTGTACAGGCTCTAGTGAACTGCCACAGCCTGCTTGCAGATGCCTGAAGCCCTTACCCCCACCACAGAGGATGGAAAACCTGTCCAACCAACCACTGCATCGGCGGCAGAGGCTGACCAGGAGTTGCAAACACCCCATTCTTGCTTGCCAGACCCACCAGAACTGGTGTGTTCTTACAGTGCTCCCGATGTTCACATGCATAAACAGTCCACCTGCAATATGCTGGGAGAGTCATTGTTGGTTGATGTCACTCTGCAAACATTGGAGAGGGTATTTGCACAAAACCGGAGTGTGTAGACTAGTCTTTTCACATGGTCCACTTTATACACTCAAGAGGCTCCTGTAGATGGTAGCAGCCTAAGGGCTGCCTCTGTTGTAACATGGCCCCTATTTACAGTAAACTTTAAAAATAAGTATTATTTATGAGTAGAAGGAGTATACTCTAAAATAAGCATTACATTTACTAGAATGGTGACCTGAAGGGTAATGTGATTCTTTTGAGGAACCAGGGTTCCCCAGAGAACCACACATATGCAGAAGATTCTGCAGGCTGATTGACCAAGTAAAACTTATGTGACTGTGCAAAGTGGGAATGTTGCCGATGGAAAGCCAAAATTATCTGAGGCTATTTGTTTCTCAGCTCTGTATCTAACTCACTGTTCTTTTGATACTGGTGGGTTTCAGGGTTCTGTGGTTGCCTCTGAACGGCTTCCATGTGCTTGTGTCTTAGAAGGATGGCTTGGATGGAGACATGTCAATGGTTGGTAGCAGTTAATGGAGAGCATTCATTGAGAAAGAATACACTTCCATGGGAGGAAGTAGGCCAGCGCTGAGGGCAAGTCTGCAAGCTTAAGGGCAACCCCTGTGCAAAGGGTGGGGATTTTTATGTTGCACAGTGTGTCTTTTGGCTCATTTGCATGGCACAGGATTTCTCACAAATGCAGTTACCAGCTCTGCATACTCCATGCATTTAAAATTAGCATTTTAAATCTCCACCCAGGGAGGGTGTGTTTTAGTTTTATAATGGGCTGCAGATCACCTTCACACAGTCCGGGATGCGCTCTATGCTCCAGCCAGTTCTGGTTGTTTTGGGCGCAGTGTGTTGTGTTGGAAGAGGGAGGGTTCCAGCTCCTCTTGACAGATGGGTTTCTTTCCCCTGCCAACTCGGCAGCCTTCATGACCTATTCTCCCACATTGTTCTGACTGCCAGGTAAAAGCGTTTGTAATGCACTAACCTAGCAGACCACTAGCTTCCACAAACACAATAGCCAGGAGCATTATCATTTAGAACCAGTAGCTGAGCTTCCCGTTTGCTGTGACCTGTTCACCAATGTGTTTGGTGGAATGCATCGATTTAGTCTTTTGTTCTGTGACTGCAGAGTCAATGTTACCACCTCCATGGTGGAGTGTGTCATTTGGGGCAGCTTGAATCTGTGTTTCTGGGCCATGGTCACTCCCACTGGGCTCCAAGTAAACTCTTGCTCCCTTTGGATTGAGAGCTGTTCTGTGCTGACATGCCGTGATGAAACGTCACATGGTGTACACAGTGGGTGTGCAGAGCTTCATTCAGCTAGCCGTCGGTATAGGAGGTGTGCTCACACCAGCATCGGCACAGACATGCGTGTGGTGGGCTGTGCTACATGCTGTGACAAATTCTGAGGGAGAATTCTTCAGTTCCATTGTCCTTTACTGAAACACCTGGCTAATTAAACAGTATAGATTTATTTTAGTTTTATGTATAAGAATCTTTGCTGGCATATGTGATTCTGTGCAGAACCCAGGAACTACAGAAGAGGGCATTGGATCCTCTGGAGCTGGAGTTACAGACAGTTGTGAGCCACAGGGTAGGTGCTGGGAATGGAACCTGGGCCCCCATCCAGTGCTGTCTCCAGCCAAGCCGTCTCTCCAGCCCCACCTGGCTAATACTTTGTGCTACATAGGGCACAGACATTACCATTACTATTTTGACCACAAGGATCTTAGCACAAATCTAAGGGATGTTTCCAATGGAACCAAATGTTAAAATGTGAAATGATGGCATGGTCTGTTGAGAAGAGAAATCTTGCATCCTTTATAATGGTGCATTGCTTCAATACACCCACATTAGTGGGTGGAAATTCGCTACCAGCAACATGGAAACTGGAATTCCTCTAGTCCTCTTATTCCCGCAGACTGAAGCAGGACATTTCACTGGAGTTCTGGAGTCCCAGTGGTGCCTCTCAACGTTCTATTGTACCAGGCATGCCTACTTCCATGGGTGGCTGTTGTAGGGTGTGTGTGCCTTTCTCTGCTATGTTGTGAGAGGGCAGCCCCAAGGCAGGGGGCCTTGGCTTCCATTCCTCCACCAGACTTTCAATGTTTCCTCACAACGTCATCTCCTTCTATCAGACTCCGAGTTACCCATCCTATGGGCTCTAGGAACCCGGAAAGTATATTCCATATCTTTGCACTTAGAAGCTTCTCCTGCACAATGGAGGGTTTTCTAATGGGTCAAGCTCATGAAAGCTTGCATCAGATCTTAGGACATGTTTTTCTGGGAGCCATAAAACCTTTGAAAGATTACTAACCCTTTCTCAGAAAACTGTGTACAATGGGAGCATTTCACAGAGAAACTGTGGGGTTATGGCCTACCAGGAAAAATCCTGCCTTTGGAGAAATTTTCTCTCAATAATGTTCTAGCTCCAGCTGTGGATTCCATCTAGCCCAAGTCACAAGCTGCCAGACACACCCAGCCGTACACACCCTTGTGGGTGTGGCTCAGACCAAGCAGACGCCCTTAGAACATGCACTGTTTATTTCCCATATTCCAGAATATGCTCAAGCAGGAAAGGCAAGAGAGTCACTTAAACCATCCCCCATGGCTTATGTAGTCTGCCTATGAAGGCCTCATTCCAAATCTAGCTAGCCAGGATTCCTGCAGCTGTGAAGGGAGAATCCCAGACAGTGTCTCTTGAAAAGACCTATAGGAGTACCGTGTGCTTTAAAAGTCACACGTACAGGCTGGATATGGTGATACACACTTGCAATCCCAGCACTCAGGAGGCTGAGGCAGGAGGATCATGGGTTTGGTGCTAGCCTGGGCCACACACTAAGTCTCATCTCACAAAGCAGCAGAGAAGATCACACGTACCCTTATACATATCTGCTTGTTGTTTTCTTGGTCACAGTCTAAGTTTTATCTAGTTTCGTTTGTCCTGCACAACATCCTTCAGCTCCTAGGTACTGTTTGTATTCATCTCTGAAGGCAGCTGTAACTAATTAACCCAAATATGGTGACTTGAAATAACAAAAATTCATTCTCCCACAGTTCTGGAGGGCAGATGTTTGTCAGGAGAGCTATGTTCCTCCTGAGAGCTCTCAAGGGGATATTTTCTAGTTTTGTCCAACTTCTGATAGTTCTGGAGGTCCCACACCAATGGCTATATAACTCCAATCTCAGACTCCAAGTTTACATAGTTCTTTTCTCTTCCTCTCCTGTTTGTACCACTGAATTTAGGGTCTACCCAGCTAATCCAGTTTAATCTTGTTTACTTCTCTAGATTTGGAACCACCTAGGAGACACACCCTGGGAGCATATTTGAGAATGTTCCTAGGGAGGTTGAACTGAGGGAAAATAAACCCTCAAATGTGGGTGGCATCATTCCATGGGCTGGGGTTAAGGGCTAGCCAGAAAGAGGAAATGGGGAAAGTGAGTTGGGCACCAGCATTCTCTCTCTGCTCCCTGACTACAGGCATAATGTGGCCTGCTGCCTCATGGTCCCACTGCTACAGCCGGAACTGTTCTCGCTGCCAGGATGGGTTACCCCCTCAAACTCTAAGCCCAAACAAATCTGTCGTGGCTTAAGTTGCTTTTTTGTCACAGTAATGAGAAAAATAACTAATGACCAGGGTACTTTATCTAAAGCTGTATAACTTGTGCAGATCTAAAAAGTGCCTCCTTTCCACGTGAAGTTGAATTCACAAAAAAATTGGGTTTCGTGTATGGAATATTTTTCCAAGGGCCACTGTTCAGCCCACCCTAGTGTTGTTTGTTCATAGCTAACAGGGGCTAGCACATGCTCATAGTTCATTTGTTCTGCTGGTTTGAACTTAAACTTGGACCCAGGGGCTCTATCTGCATCATTCCAGGGCTCCATGTCTTTGCACGCCATGATTATAAAAAATAGCAGACAAAATGATTAAAGTAAATAGTTTCTTAGCTCCCATTGGGTTCCTGTCTTATACCATTGTTTCAATTCACCACATTCCAAGTATGCCAGAACTTCCTAGGCATGAGCAAATATGTTTTTGTTTTTGTTTTTTGTTTTTTACAGTCTTTTTCTTCCTGTGAATTGGGTCTTCTCAGACTCAGAGGGTCTGAAAAGTAAATTGATTTGATTGAGATAACTTTTCATGTATGAATTTCATTATACTTAAGATAAAAAGATATGCATTTATAGGCTATGTATGACTATATACATGAGTATATATATATATATATATATATATATATATATATATATGTCACTTTATTTCTGACAGCGACTGTGGTGGTCTGAATGATAACGGCCCCCGTAGGCTCATATATCTGCATGCTTGGCCTCCATTTGATGAGGTGTGGCCATGGAGGAGGTGTGTCACTGGGGGTGGGCCTTGAGGTTTCAAAAAGCCCACACCAGGCCTAACCCTGCCTATCTCTATCTCTCTACCTGCTGCCTGTGGATCAGAATGTGAAGCTCTCAGCTACTGCTCCAGCACCATGCCTGCCTGTGTGCTTCCTGCCATGATGATCATGGACCAACCCTCTGAAACTGTAAGACACCCTAATAAAATGCTTCCTTTAGAAGAGTTGCCTTGGTCTTGGTGTCTCTACACAGCAATAGAACAGTGACTGAGACAGTGATTTCTATGTGTTAGCAACATACTTCCCATTTCTTTAAAAACATAACCAGGGTGGGGGCTGGGGAGAGGGCTCTGTGTCCAGAGTGATTGCTCTTTTGCAGAGAACTCCAGTTCAATTTCCAGGACCAACATGGCAGCTCATAACTGTCTGTAGCTCTAGTTCCAGGGGATCAGTTCCTTCTTCTGTTCTTCACAGGCCTCAGGTGAGCGCACACACACACACACACACACACACACACACACACACACACACACACAGACACACGGTGTACATATATATACTTTGCAGGCAAAACACCCATATTAAAAAATAAATCTTTGAAAATCATATCTAGATGTGATATTTCTAAAAAATGAAGGGCAAAATTTAAGCTTTCATATTAAGTGTGCTAGGACAGTGGTTTTTCAACCTTCCTGATGCTACAACCCTTTAATGCAGATCCTCATGTGGTGGGGACCCCCCAACCATAAAATTACCTTCATTGCTACTTTATGACTGCAATTTTGCTACTGTTACAAATCATAACGTAAATATCTGATATTCAGGATATTGAATATGTGAGCCCTGTGAAGGGTCACTCAAACCCAGAGGGGTCATGACCCACATGTTGAGAATGACTCACATGTTGAGAACCACTGTGCTAGGACATATTACTAGCCTTTCAACTAGAACAGTCTTACTTGACAGGGTTAAAAGCATCAGTGAGAACAAGCTTGACTCTGTGGGCAAGTTGAAAAACAGCCTGTCCCTTGTGTGTGTGACATGCACGGTATGTACCTTGATGTTGAGCAGCTTGCTATCTGTGATTTATGAAATGTTTGGAGACTGGAATCTCAAAACAGGAAGCATTGAATTTTTTCTTCCTTAATCATAGTGACAATTATTTCAATTTGATTCATTTCCACTGTTTTTATTCCAAATTCTTTTCAAAATCATGCTTCTTGAGCTTTGGTAACAATTTTTAATCATCATTTATCCATTTTCCAATAAGCAAGCCACAGAACAGCCAGAAAAGAGACAGAGAAAAAACCAATTCCCTGTCTGTAATGCTCAAAGCTTACCACATGTGACTGATCAAGAAACACTGGTCTACATGGCCATGCTTTAATGGAAGTGTGTGTTGTGGTCTTGAAGTTTAAGACACATTAATGTCAAGCCTTTCAACTTCATGCAGTAATAAAAGCCAGTAACAGGGGCATCAATCGACTAAGACAGACTCTGCTATGTGAAAAAGCCTGCTCTCTACCCAAGGGAGGCAGAGTCTATGTCCAAGCAGAAAGCATGGTCAGAGCTGCCTCCTTGGTGTCAAGGACTGTGGGACTCCTGGAAATCTGTTAGATCATGTTCAAATAGTCTATAGACACTAGTGTCTAGTGTCTGTAGAGCACTAGACAACTGGTCAACCGCAGAGCTGGACACTTTCATTGTTTCAGAGTGCTTCGTGTTTTACTTTGAAATTCATCGTCAACTCTGTTTTTGACTTCTTGGGCTTAGTTTGTTTGACACTCAAAAGCAGTTTTACAACAGCAAAAGTTAGCCTTATCAGTAGATCTGTGTCACTGTGTCAGGCTTCTTTCCTTGCTGTCCACTGACTGCAGACAGATGAGGACTGTTGATTGGAAGAAATGCCTTGTATGTCCTTAGGAAAGAAACTAGCTGGATTTTTGTTGGTGTGGTTTGTTTGGTTTTCATAAACCTAGGTCCCTGCCAAATGGGATGAGGCAGGAAGATCTGAGTCTAGACTTCAAATTCAGCTGTGGCTGTGATCATGCACAGCTGCAGCCAAAAAGAGACTTTGCCTCTGTCACTTGGGCACTGTGATGTAAACTTGAAAGCCGTGATTTTTTTAAACTGTACTATTTTATGGGGGGGGGCACCCACATATAATGATGCACGTCAGAGGTCAGAGGATAACTTGCAGAATCACTTCTCTCCTTCCACCACGTGGGTTCTGGGGATCAAATTCAGGTCATCAGGCTTGGTGGCGAGCTGAGCCATCCTACCCCAAACCACGACCTCTCAAGGACCTTCCCTCCACTGACGTATTCGATCCTACTTTTCTGCTTGCCGAATAGGAGGTGGCTATCGAGAGTGGATAGTGTGCACGGTACAGCTGCCCTCCCTGGCACTGGTACACAGGATTCTTCTGCCCCTGGCACTACCAAGAGCTTTTCATGCTACATGTGTGCTGGAAATGCAGGGAATGCTGGAAAACTCTCCCTGCTAATAGTTCTGATAACTTCAGGTAGTTTTATGCTGAGACTCATCCATTCGTCATGTTGGCCCAACCCACTTCAATTTGAAGCTGTTTTGGGACCCAAGGACCCTTTCCCACCTCCAAACTCATTTTCTACCTGAAGTGTGCCTACTTCTTTTCCTTCCCATCTCCACCTTCAGTCATTCCAGGGACCAGACAGTCCCCTCCCCCGTTACCAAACTCCTCCAAGGATGTAATTAGGTCCTCCCTAAGGCACTCACCTCTTTCTATTTCAATACATTTTTATGTATAGAATCATATTCATTCACGAAGAGGAGGGATCAGATAGAAAGCCGGATTTAACAGTCCTCTTTGAATGTACACACATCCTGCTAGCTACTCTCATGTATCTTATTTTTAATCTGATGTCTTGTGGGCTCTTCTGAATCAATTAGCAATTACTGAGAAAATGCCCGACAGTCACGCTCATAGGCCTATCCGAGAAGCCAGCTCCCCAGCTCAGGCTCCCTCTTCCCAAGTGTGTCATGTTGATGGCCGAAGCTAAGACACAGCCCTCTGCACTTCACTATCTGTGCACTCTATATGAGTTACCGTGTTAGCTGCTGGTGGTCCTGGATTGATTGTATAGGAAAGCAGGCTGAGTGAGCCCTGAGGAGCAAGGCAGTAAGCGGCACCCTCCATGGCCTCTGCATCAGCTCCTGCCTCCAGGTTCCTGCCCTGCCTGAGTTCCCACCCTGACTTCCCTCAGTGGCGGACTGCACTGTGGAAGTGTGAGGCAGCCCTTTCCTCCTCAGCTTGCACTTTGGTCATGGTGTCCCATCGCAGCAACAGAAACGTTAAGCAGCTACCATCTCTGTGCCTGTAAACTGGAGACATGACTAGTGCCTGCTTCCTAGGTTGTTACCAGGACTGAGTCTTCCCAAAGCAGAGCCTGACATCACTAAATACTCAGCATCTTGGCTAAATATTTCTCTTATCCTGTTCACCTTCTTATTTCTTAAGGCATTAGTCACAGTTTTTTTTTTTTTTAAAGATTTATTTATTTATTATGTATACAGAAGAGGGCACCAGATCTCATGGTTGTGAGCCACCATGTGGGTGCTGGGAATTGAACTCAGGACCTCTGGAAGGGCAGTCGGTGCTCTTAACCTCTGAGCCATCATCTCTCCAGCCCTAGTCACAGTTTTAAATGCATTTCAACCGGAAGAAAACCAAGGCTATCTACACAGGTAATGTCCAGTTGCTCCTCAGATGTGCCAGATGACAACCACTGGAGAGCTGCAGCTTTGGTTCCTCTGGACACTTGATGGCACCAACAAAAGCTCCTCCCAGACAGGAGCTGGCTAGAGTGTCCCATCCTCTCAACTTGACTCAAAGGTTCTGGGTCTCTACAAGTCTGTGTCCTCAGAATGGGATGGTGGGAATACTTGCCTCAGGAGCGGATAGGAAGAGGACATGGGATCATCTACACAAGCCGCCAAGCACTCCAAATGCTCGCTAGCTCTCTACCTTGTTCACAGCATCTATCCTGGTACTTAATTGGGTTGTTAAAAGAAGTGTGTTGGTTGTCCTGGAAACCATGCAGCTAGAGAATCCTGCCAAGAATACAGGCCCATGTCCTTTTACCTCAAACCTGGTTAAGAGAAGCATTTTTCCTACATGGGAACAATTAGGGCAGGACACCAGTGACAGTAGTTGAGAGAGCAGCCAGCTCCCATGCTGAGGCTGACCCCCGGTAATTGGAGGCAGAAGAAAGCAGGAAGGATGGCTGGAAATAGCCAGGAAGTCGCATGAGTCACCAGGAATATGGTGTGAATGCTTTGAGACCTTCTTGGGAGAAAGAGAGGCTGAAGGGTCTTCTGGATGAGACCAGAGGTGGTAGGATCTTAAGGCCATGGTTATTGGTCTTTACACTCAGGTCCCCTGGAGTGGTTGCCAGACTGTAGCTGCCTGAGGAACTGGTGCTTGCACACAGGGGGGTTACTGATGATGGATCTGCATTTAACTCCTATATCTGCACTTCCCAGAGTCCATGAGGTAGTGATTTCCACCCACTGATCTGGACATACCCTGCTCATATGTAATATGTGGCCATCCTTGTTATTGTGTGTGTCCTGTGTTCAGTGGTGCTCATGGAATGGCAGCCAGTGGGTCTCAGAGAATTCTGTGGCTCCCTGGCCTCAGTTTATTTTGTGAAAACGTACTTGGATCTTAACTTTCCTCTTTATTTCCACTTGGACTCTGGGTACTAAAGTAGAAATAATGTGTTGTGACCTTTAAGCGGGGCGCCAGCTGCCTCTCCACCCTTTCCTCTGTGATTTAGAACCACACAGCCAGTTCGGTAATACTTTCTGGAATTCTAACTCCTTCCCAGCAGGCAATGACTAATGCTGAAGCATGGCCCCAAAGGTTACTGGGCAGAGCACATGCTCCTTGGAAGCATATTTTCCAGCACCCACGTCTGTCCCTATGGCGGATTTAGTTTAAAAAAAAAAAAGTTCCAATTTTGCCCTGAATTTTCAGTTCTACCCCAATCAGGGATGAAATAAAGATTTCAGAAATGCTGGGCTCTGTTCCATCCAGGCCCTATGATGCTGAGGAGGGCACGGCTGTGGGTTGGGCTTGGCACAAACTCTCTATTGGCAGAAGCTGTCCATCATCATCATGGTTTTGCTCAGGCAAAAGCAGCTTTCAATGGCAGCCTCGGGGGCCACAGTGGGGACAAGGAGGTGGTAAGAGAGCTTTCCCTAGGATTCTCTGAACTTTAGAAAAAAATTTTAATTAAAAAATTTTATTTAATGTATATGGGTGTTTTGTCTGCATCTAAGCCTGCACAACACTGTGTGTCTGGTGTCTAAGGACACCAGAAGAGGGTGCTGGGTCCCCTGGGACTGGAGCTACAGATGTTTGTGAGCCACCATGTGGGTGCTGGGAATTAAACCCAGGCCCTCTGGAAGAGCAGCCGGTGCTTTGAACTGCTGAGCCATCTCTCCAGCCCCAATACCCCCTCATTCTTTGAAGCCTTGCCTCTGTGCGCCTACCACCTTACCCAGAATGCTGAGCGAGAACTCAAGCTTTGATGCTCTCACAGCTCCTGGGTTGATGGATTGGAGGAGACTGGTTGGGGCTGGATTCCCCAGCCAGAACCAAAGAAACTCAGAGTCCCGTCAATCCTTTTCCCGTGTCTCGTGACCATCCCACCTTCCCTCCCAGCAGCCTGCTCTATCACGCTCAAGCCCAGCGTGCCTCAGTGTCTCCTCCAAAAATGAAGACACTTGACTTTTGTCCAACCCCAGCTCTGCAGTGAAAACCAGACAGGGTCGGGTATGGGGACAGGGAGGTTGGGAACGGGGTGTCTGAACAAGTTTAGGGTGCAGCTGTGGGGTGGACTGGAAATACACAGAAGACGACGCTTTCTTTACGTACAGTGTAGATTACGTCTGTGGATCCCTTCTGGCTCTTAGAAAAATGGCAGCTGACATTATTTTACGCACAAGGGTGTGTTTGACTGCTCTTTGATGGAATGGGCTATGCATAGCTCACATCTGGATTTGGGGCTTCTTCATCTCAACAGGGCAAGCTAGGAAACGGTAGGAGTTAGGCTGAACCCCCAAGGGAGATGCAGGGAGAGAGTGGGGTGAAAGTGGGGATGGGGTGTGGGTGGCCTTAGTTTATATTTCAGTTATGTTTGCTGTTGACTTTACACCTTTCCTGGATCCGGAGTCACGGATGCCTGGCCGGCCCCGGGGTGGATCAGTGATTTTTCTGCACCCTGTGGTTGTCCCCATCATTTGTACCTGAAGGTGGGGCGGGCAGCACAGGAACTCCCCAAGTTTAATGTCCATTTATAATTGTTTTTTATTGCTGGAACCTTCCTTTTTGACAAAAAGACGTTGCCCTGAACAGTCCTGCCCCACAGGGGTGAAAACATCCCTCTCTTGGTTCATTTATCTTGAGAAGGGAAGGTCGTTTGTACAAGCTGCTTAGACAGATGCAGCCAAACAGCCAGAAAAGTAAATCTTCTTATTCCTATCTCTTTCTCCCTACAGATGGGTCTGAAATTCTTGCTCGGAGACATATGAGGTGGATATGCTGAGAGGAAATTATATCCTGCTTTCTGTTTCTGCTCAGCGCTTTCCCCTGGGTAAGCGGACCCTTTGAAGTAGCCCTTTCCTCACCTCAGATTCTGACATGAGTAACTGATCATCTTTCAGTCTACCCAAGATAAGGAGCAGGTCTCAAAACTGTGTAACTCTCTTAAGTAAACAAGAGCCCCCCCCCCCCCCCAGGGCACTTCTCCAAGGAGGGAGAGAATTCCCCACATGTGTTACATATTTTATTCTTCCCTAAATGCTTTGCTCTGCATCATTGTGTTTAAATTGGATAATGTCTACATGAAAGGGATGTGTCAATTGTATCAGTAACAAAAAAGGTAAGATTTTGTAACAATTATGGATTTGATTTTTCTATACAGACATCTGAGGCTCTGTAAGAGAATATTAACTGCCTTCAATTGCCCACTGAGGGGAAATGGAGTTCTGACTGTGGGCTGTTTTCTAATTCGGTTTTTGTTTTCTATTCTGTAACAGACGCCACCCACCTGGAGATGTCAATAGAGAAAATCCAGGGTGCTGGACAGATGGCTCAGAGGCAAAGACCACTGGCTGCTCTTTTGGAAAACCAAGGTTTCATTCCCAGCACTCATATGGAATTCCAGTTCCAGGGGATCTGGCGCCCTCTTCTGGCCTCCATAGATACTGCAAATACATGGTGCACATACACATGCTTAGGCAAGCACTTATAAACATAAAATAAAAATAAGGAAACCCAAGTGGGGTGTCAGAGGGAATATACAACAGTCTACCCTTGAAGGTCCTGACTGGTGTCACTTGTAGCTCTAGACTTGTCACCAAAAATGCTCCAGGGTGCTGACCAAGAGGGCAGGTTACATTTATAACCAGAGAGAAGGAAATAAGGTGAAGAAACTGGATGAGGTGGAGATGATCTGACTGGTCACAACTGTCTGTCTTATTTGAACTTTTGGCTGGCTGTTGGTGAGAGGCCAAAGCTCTGTAATTTATTACAAGGTGGGTTCCATATCACCTTAGGTTGCAGTTCAGTATTTATGCAGAAACCTTTGACCAAACTTAAAAACGCAACCCTGTACTGGCTGGTTTTATGCCAACTAGACAAAAGCTGGAGTCATCAGAGAGGAGGGAGCCTCAACTGAGAAAATGCCTCCAAAAGACCAGTCTGTAGGCAAGCCTGTTGAGCATTTTCTTAATTAGTGATTCATGAGGGACAGCCCAGCCCATTATGGGTGGTGCATCCCTCGGCAAGTGGTCCTGGATTGTATAAGAAAACAGGCTGAGCAGCCATGAGGAGCAAGCCAGTTAAGCAGCACCCCTCATGGCCTCTGCATCAGCTCCTGCCTCCAGGTTCCTGTCCTGTTTGAGTTCCTGTCCTGACTTCCTTGAGTGATGGACAGCTATATGGAAATGTAAGCCTAACAAACCACTTCCTCCCCAAGTTGCTTTTGGTCATGGTGTTTCATTGCAGGTAATAGAAACCCTAATTAAGATACACTCCCAGGCAGCTTTAATCTGAACGGGTACAATGGGTATATCCACTGTAGAGACAAGAACCACCTTGGGTCCCTCAAAGGCTTCCCAGAGGCGGTCCTGAAGTGGGGCCCTTAGGAGCTTTTCTTGATCTGCTTGCCTCTCACTCATCCTGCTGTTTCCTCTCAAAATCACTCACCTTTTTCTCTTGCTTAATTGCTGTTTATCAAGACTTTGGAAGATGTTGCCTAGGCTAGGGCAAGAGCCATATTCTATCCCATATATATGCATTTTCTTAAAACAAACAAACAAACATCTGGAATTAGCTCATAATCCATTTCCATTTTGGGGGGAGACCTTAGTCAGTCTTCCTGGTGGGCTGTTGCATTCAGCTCCAAGTGTGTCACGACATGTCACAACATGGCTTAGAGCAGCCCCCTGCAGCAGCAGCTGGAGTCACTTCCCTCCCACAGAAGCAGAGGCTGCAGGATGCAGCAAGCCTGCATTCAAAAGAAATCCTTCTGGGGTGATTAAGTGAGCAAGGAGTGATTGGACAGTCAGTTCTCAGAACCGGAGGAGGTCAGGGTGACTTGGGCTGATGTGTGGTTGTATAACATAGACTAGCTGGTCACTCAGCTTCTGCGATTGCCTGACACTCAGAGGTTGGTTGCAAATTCCTGAGTGAGGTTTTAAGTTGGTGTGCCGAGTTTGGTTGCGGTTCACATGCAGGGCTGTGCCGAGGCTTTGAAAATCTTATTCAGTTTAACTCAACACCATCAAGACCATAGAACCCTGCATGTTGATTGATAATCTGCTTTTTGGAATATTACTGTGTATACATAAGAATAAATAGTGTGTGACTCTTATGCTTTATGTGAGGTACTTAGATCCATCACAGAAAAACAGTGGTTACCAGGGGCTGGCACAAAAATGGGAGTGGAGTGTGTGTGTGTGTGTGTGTGTGTGTGTGTGTGTGTGTGTATGTTATATACATGTGTCAGGATGTTCGCACCTGTGTACAAGGCCAGAGGAGGCTGTCAAGTGTCCTTCTCTATCTTCCCTGGTTCTTTGAGAAAAGGATGTGTCCCTGAAACTGGAGTTGGGCAGTGGCCCTCCATCCCTAGCAATCCTCTGCCTTTGCGCCCACAGTGCTGGTGGTCTGTGTGCTCTGTCATGTGTGGCTTTTCATGAGGATGCTGAAGATTTTAATTCAGGTCCTCATATTTGTGCAGCAAGAGCTTTTGCTCACCAAGTCATATCTTCAGTCCCCGGGAAGCAGAGAAATGCAGCTTGGAAAGAAGAAAATATTACAGAGATACACAGTGGTAACCATTACCACAGCACCAATATATCTCATAGCACTGAACGACACACTTAAGAGTGTGTAGTTAAAATTTTTATTACAGGTATTCTAAGACAGTTTAAACAAACTTGAGTGTGCAGTGATTCCTAGGGGGCAGACAGGCCTGGAGGAGAGCTCAGAAGACCCTAGACCATTCTCAGGGAGGACAACCTGTCCCGTGGAAGAGACCTACTGCTCACCTCTGCAGTGTATGAGCGCTCCTCAGTGGACACATGGCATCGGAAGATGAAGTACACATGTCTGACTTCTTCCAAAGGCCCATCCATCAGGTGGACCATCCCTTCTGAGCCTCGATGGCATCGAAAACAAACCATGCCCATCAGGGACTGCAAGGATAACTCCTCAAGTCATGCCATCCTTCCAGAGTGTAAGCAGAGATGACCCAGGACCACAGTTGACTGCTGCTAGGATTTGAATAGTATCCCTTAACAGTACATGTTGCAAAGGCTTAGTCTAACAGAGTGGTACCGGTGGGAGGTAGTGCCTAATGGGATTTCCTTGGGTCGTTGGGTATGTGCCCTTGAAGAGAACTGTGGGATACCAACCTCTTCCTTGGGTTCTTTGGCTTCTTAGCCATCAGGTAAACAGTTGCTTCCCCTGCACTGCCCATCCTTACTACCCAGTCCTCTCGTCAGAGACCCAAAGCACCATGTCTGCGGATTTCGGACACAAGCCTCCAAAACCATGATGTCCCAGAGGCGACAGGACAGAAGCTTGCCCTTGTCGCTTCTTTACTAACAGTTCTAGGGCTCTTTACAGAGGCACTGATATTAGTTCCAAGCTCTTCCTCTCTCACAGCCCTATACCTCATAAGGACATTCCAGTTGGTGAAAGGCTGCACAGATGGTGTGAGTCTAATAAAGTATAACGGAGCCAAAAGTTCCCAGTGCTCAGGGATGTTGTAACTGTGGTAACATCAGGATGCAGTGCAGTTCCTATGTGCTTGTGTTGGTGCTGGTGCAAACAAGCCTGCCCTGTGGTCCCCTGTACAGAAACAGTACAGGTGCCACCCCTAGGCAGGTGGTCCTAGTGTCTTAGTTTGAATTTCTATTGTTGTGAAGAGACATTGTGACCATGGCAAGTCTTATAAAGGAAAACATTTAATTGGCAATGGTTTATAGTTTTAGAGGTTTAGTCCATTATTGTCGTAGTGGGAAACACAGAAGGATGTAGGCAGATATGGTGCTGGAGAAGGAGCTGAGAGTTCTACATCTCAATCAGCAGGCAACAGGAAGTGAACTATGTGCTGGGAGTAGCTTGAGCATAGGAGACCTCAAAGCCCACCCCCTCAGTGACACACTTCCTCCAATAAGGTCACACCTACTCCAACAAAGCCACACCTCCTAACACTGCCACTCCCTTTGGTGACCGTTTTCTTTTAAACTGCCACATCTGGCTTATATAAGAAAATAGGCTGAACAAACCATGAAGAGCAAGCCAGGGAACAATGTTCCTTTGTGATCTCTACTTCAGTTCCCGCTTCTGGGTTCCTGCCTTGAGTCCCTGCCTTGGTGTCCCTTCTTAATGGACTGTGACCTGAAATAAGCTGAAATAAACCCTGTGCCTGACAAATTGCTTTTAGTCAGTGTTTTATAACAAGTCTCAGACAGCAAACTAGAGCAGTGACCGGTGCTGAATTGCCTGCAGATATAGCCCTCAGAATGTGTCCCATTAAGTGACACGTGAGCACATACTTTCTTTGTTAGGCCCAGCTAAAAGGTTTGCCAATTTCTTTGCTTATCAATGACTGTCTTTGGCTGGGCAGTGGTGGCGCACGCCTTTAATCCCAGTACTTGGGAGGCAGAGCTAGGAGGATCTCTGTGCGTTGGAGGCCAGCCTGGTCTACAGCTCGAGATCCGGGACAGGCACCAAAGCTACACAGAGAAACCCTGTCTCGAAAAACAAAACAAAACAAACAAACAAACAAAAAAAGGCTGCCTTTGGCCTTTGATAGTTCCCTCTAATACATTTTCTTCTTATTGAACCATGTCTTCTAACTGATGGGATGGAGGCTTTCTCATCTCTTAAATGTTCAAAAATATCTGACATTTCCCCACATATTTGAATAATAATTGGATCAGGTAGAAAATTCTAGAATAGTTACTTCTCCACAGGATGCCAGAAAGGAACTGCACAATTCCTACCACCACTGTCCAAAGGTGGCTTCTGTTGTCTTGACTCTTATCCACACTGTGTATTTTGGAAAGTTGTTTTATTTTATAAAGTATGTGTATATGTGTGTGTGTGTGTGTGTGTGTGTGTGTGTGTGTGTGTGTGTGTATGCATGTGTGTGCAGATGCCTGTGGAAGTCAGAAGAGGGAGTTGGATCCCTTGTAGCTGGACTTCCAGGTGGTTGTGGCTACTGAAATAGGAGCTTGGACCTCAGGCCCTACACAAGAGCTGTACTTGCTCTCAACCTCTGGGCCATCTCTCCAGTCCCCTGGTGTTCACTGTTTTGTTTCTACATTCCATTCTTTACCTCTTGGCCTGTTTCTGGAACATCCTCTACTCATGCTCTCGTATCACTTGGGTTTGGGCCAACTGTTGAGTTTTCTGTGATAAAGACACACATTAACACTGCGCGTGCAGACTGCTGAGAGAGAGCAGGTGGATGTGGCTGCCTTTCTGTGACCGACCCAGGCAGAGCACCCACGGCTCCTTTCTTTTCCCAGAAAGCACCCTGTCTCCTGTTCGAAGCCCTTGTGTGCCACCATCCTGCCCACTGGGTGGGTCAGACACCAGGACTGCCTCTGTTTGGGCGGCAGGCCCCTTCCACTCAGCTGAAACTGTCTCTTCCCTTCCATCTCCTCCTTTCTGTCTTTTGGGGGTGTTGGTTTTTAGTCCCCTCCTGGCATTTTGAGAACCATCAAACACATTTTCTGTCATTTCTGGAAACTCGGGATTTTGTGGTTTCGCCGTCATGAGGGGAGGGTTTGAATGAAATCCTGGGAGTTGATGATGCAAAAGAGATAAAGCCATGGCCTGTGCTTGAAGAACGGCCACCAGAGAGGTAAGCATTCCTGTCCCTCAGGGGCTGTGAGGAGCTACAGAGGGCACTCTGACTCTGTGGGCTGTGGCGCCGCTCACTGGAGTTAGTCTCAGGACTCCATGTCAACAGCACCAAACAGTACCACCATCTCAATAGGCTTCCACAGGGGCAGGTCACTTTTTTTTTAATTTCATTTAGAAACTTGGGGCACTTTGAGGACCTGCCTTGAAATTCATAGTTTTATTCTAAGAGTTGATTTGCAGAGATCTAAATAACCAGAAGGCCGCAGACCAGAGTTCATGTTTTTGTTCTGAGTTCCTTTAAAATGACTTGTAGCTTGGTGGCTGAATAAGCCGAAACCCAATATGCCCTTTGCAACAGCTAGCTGCTGCCATCCAATAGCAGGAAGTTGGGGTCACTGTTTTACTCTAGTGACATTTATCTTTTATGTGCAGTTAGGAGTGGAGGTTAAGCTTAGTGCACCTGGCTACTATCTACAAAATATATTCGTTTGGAGGGTGGGTCTTGCCGGGGTATGTAAATGGATAGATGAGGGGGATATTACTTTGTGCCCAGATATCAGGACTCGCTGGCCAGCAGTGTCATGAGTCCTAAGCATTGTATCACTGAGTACCTGCTGGAAGTCTGGGAAATGGCCATCTTCCTGGCATCTGACCTGGGAGGACAGAGTGTGAAATCTGGAAGTATCAGAAGCCGGCAGAAGCTTCTGGACCAGGGTTATCGGTTGTCTCTCAGGACGCTTTGGTCCCTGACAGCACTGTTGCCATGGTGAAGCCACAGCTCCAGTACCTGTGCTGAATTCACTCACTTCCACAGTGGCAAGAAGCCAAGCATATTACAAACAGATTCTGTTGTTGATGTTTTGACCGCTCCAGCCTCTCTGGAGTCTTTCATCTAGCTGGCATGAAGATGATAGGTTCTAATGAAAAAAATAAAGCCGAGCAGGATTCTTATCCTAAAAACACAAACAGGGAGACCTAAGAGACCCCACAGGAGCCATGCAAAGAGTTCAAAGAGTAGGAGATTCTGGTAGCTACCCCAAAGTCCTGCAGAAGGAGAAAGCGGGCCTGCTGCATGCCATGCATTGTCCCACCTGGAAGACCAGATCCTCTGTAGACTCTGCAGACAGTGCTAGATGCCACCATGGTTGATGAGGCCACATTGTACCCTGACTATGAAGAAGGACCAAATGGGCTGCACACCAACAAGGTAATCTCAACCTTGAGCTTTCCTGAGATCTGACACCCCCAGCCCCTGTGAAAATGCCATCAAGCTTTGCAAGAAGCATTGGTAAAGTCTCCCAGAGACCCATCAGGGACATTGTCATCCAAGAGGGCAATGGCACTTGCTGAGGTAATGTGGAATATGATTGGGGACATCCAGTTCCACCAAGCCTTCCTGTGCAAGCCGGCTATCCTCAGCTTATCTTGCGGCACTCTTGAGTTTACTTGAACAAATGCTCTATCATCTTGACTGGGGGCTTTGACATATGGGTAGCCTCAGAGAATGTAAAGGGAGAGCCCCCAAATGAAAGCCCTAAGGAGGAGCTTGGTGCCACTGGTATGTTGTGGACCCTCAAAAGGAGGTTGATACCCATACTGTAGAATACCTGAAGAAGACACAGACTGGGACATACAGGCCAGCCCTGGTAGGGAGTTTGGTATGGACAAATGCACTAACTCAACAGTCCAGAAATGGGGTGTGGAGAAAAGCCAGCAGTTAGTTCAGTGACTCTGTTGACAAAGAGAAAGCTCAAGTTCTGAGGATGCTTTTAGATTACCCTTCCAGGTTACAGTCCATCACTGAAAGTACGAATGTGAAGCAGACACCACAGAGGAACACTGTTTGCTGGCTCACAGGTAGGCTTATGCTTAGCTACCTTTCCTACACAGCACAGGCCCACCTGCCTAGGGCTGATGCCACCCACAGTGGGCTCGACTCTCCTACATTACTTGACAATCAATAAAATGCCCCCACAGTCATACCCATGGACCAATCTGATCTGGGCAATCCCCTAGGTGACCTTTGGCCTTTAATCAAAGCTAATTAGGACAAAAACTCATCTAGCTTCTGGGGCAACTATGTAAACATTCCCTAATTCAAAGGTTCCTCATTTGACCTATATTCTTCTGTTAGCTGTGTCAAAAATTAAAATGAAAAATTAAAACACGCAGTAACATCACATACATATTTTATGGGTGGTTCATTGGCATCAATAGCTTACAAATCATTTTATTTTACCTCATTTTCAGAATAGCTCCACAGGGAGAGTCATAGAAATGTTATTCCTCTCATTTTAACTGGAAGAAATCACGGGCGGTGTTGCTCTAGGATGAAAACATGGATAGGCAGGAGCAAGCTGCATCGAGTCCCGCAGAGCTGGAAGGAATATCTCTGGAGGCTGTGTTTCTAGCAGGCTTTGTGTGCCTGTCAATGGGACAGACAAATGTTTATTGAATGGACGAATCAAAAAGCAGGGTAACCGCAGAAAAGGAAGAAGGGATTTGTTTTTAACTATTGCTATGGTTTGAATATGGTTTGTCTCCTCTAAAACTCAGCCTTCTAGAGTTTTAAGCCCCATTATGAGGTATTAACGATGGGAGGATGTGGGACCTTTAAGGGAGGTATTAACGATGGGAGGATGTGGGACCTTTAAGGGAGGTATTAACGATGGGAGGATGTGGGACCTTTAGGGATGACAGGTCCTGCCCCCATGAGTGGATGACTCAGTTCATAGATGTTATGGTTTGAACGCCGAGTGCCATCTGCCCCAACAGTTCATGTGTGGAAGGCTCAGTCCTCAGGTGTGACACTACAGAGAGGAGATGGGATTAGGGGGACTAGCTGATAAGTTCGTCTAGGAAGTGGGGTCTAGTTAGAGAAATCGGGTCACAGAGGTGCCTTTGAAGGGCGTATCTTGTCATCCCTTCCTGGCCTTTGCCGCCTGGCTGCCCTGAGATGAGCTACATTGCTTCACACATGCTCCCAGCCATGTTGTTCTGTCCCGTTGTGCATGGACCCAGAAGTGCGGAAGCTAAGTGACTATACATGAAAACCTCTAAAACCATGGACCAAAATTCATTTTTCCTCCTTTAATGGTTTCTTTCCAGTATTTGCCGCCATAATGGGAATCCTGGGAGTTCATGGGGGCCTCCTGAGGGCACTGCTATAAAAGCCATGTGGTACCCGATGTCACCCTGAGACCCTGCCAACAAGAAGGTTCTGTCGATAAGGTCCCTCACTCTTGTACTAGAACCAGGAATTAAAGAAACCTCTTCTCTTTAATGCTCACCCGTCCTGTGGTAGGGTGTCGCAGCAACAGGAAATAGGCCATGACAAGTATCCATTCATTTCCCCCAACAAATGTTTACCACCTGTCTGCTGTGGGCCAGTCCAAGTGCTGAAATCCCAATGCTCTTTATGCCAGGATGTGGACTATAAAAGAGGAGAACTTTCAACATCTTCAATGTCCTTGTGCTTGTTTTAAAGTTAAAAGATTATTTATATGTAGAAATCTTGTCCTGACTTGCTAGGGAGGATCCTTGGGTTTCAAAGTTCCTCTGCTGTCTCATGTGTCTAGGTTTCTGTCTGGCTCTCCTTCGGGGTAGAGAGTCTATGCTTGTGTCATGTTGTGTGTGCTTAGCACAGACTGCATACTGAAGTCAGAGTCTCTGGCAGTGTGTTAAGATGGTCAACCTCTTCTATCTCCTGGAGCCATTAAGAGCGGAATTTTACTCTCTCGGTATCTGTTATAGTATATCAAAAGGTCATACTTCTCAGATTAAGGCAATATGCCGATTTGATGTCCGACTGTTGAGTCAGGAAAAGTGGCAAGGGGATGTCAGGGGAAGACCTGGAGACCAAGCAGCCAGGGAGGAGTCCAAGAGGTTCCCTAGACATGGGTGCACAGCAAGCAAAGACCCGGGCGAGAAGCTTGCCCTCTATCCAACAGTTAGACTTGTGGGCCGATGGTGGAAATGATTTTAAGATTAAAAAAACAAGCAAACAACCCACTGATGTTTTCTTCCCTTCAGCTCTGACCTGCGTAGAAGCGTAGAGGGGCGTACGTTGGGTATTTTTGGAGATTAGGTTTGGCAGCGCCATCCCTGAGAATGGGGAAAGCAAGAACTTTAGGGTGAGACCACAGAGTTTCAAGCCTGACTGCTGCCCGGTCAGGCAAGTGACTTCATCTCCTCATTGGAAAGCTGATCCTATTGACCCAAAAAGGGCCAAGCTCATAGGAAGTGGAAAGTATTATTTATTTTCTTCTTTTTACGTAAGTAGGACAAACTTGGGCTCATTAAAAAGGTGCTGTCACACTTATTTCCTGCTGCAGCTAAAATATATTAAAACATGTCTTCTGGAGCACCGGCAGTACAGAGAGGAAGAAGAAGATGAGGAATACACGGTGCGTTCTAGAGAATCAAAGAATCCTACCGTGACCACAGATGCACGGAAGGATGGAGCCTGCCTCTTTGTCTCTCATGGAGACTTACCAGCTTTCATCTGAGAAAACAGGGAAGGCTTAGCTCACATCCTTGGACACTGCTTCCTAATGGCTCAGGCTTCGGCCGGTGTCCCTCAGGCCCTTGGACAAACTTTGAATGAGATGATAACTGTGAATTATTCAGCAAGTTCTTGGCCAATGTTCAGACATCTTAAAAACAATTTCTTAACTCTTTGCTCATAAGCTTGCGACGCTTGCCCTTGGGTGATTTCTGTCATCCTGGAACATGAGCCTTGTCACACATCAGTGGACTGAGACATCGACGTTCAGGAGCAGAGCAGAGGCAGGATGATGGGCGTCGATCAGCTCTCAGTAACCCCACCCCCACCCCGGCAAAGCCTCATGTGTCTAAGCAGGACCAAGAATGTCGAGGTGGAGCCTAGTACTTGGGATCTTTATTTTTCTGTCTTTTTCCCTTTATTTACTTTTTTGTTTTTTTTTTTGTTTGTTTGTTTGGTTTTTTGAGACAGGGTTTTTCTGTAGCTTTGGAGCCTGTCCTGGACTAGCTCTGTAGACCAGGCTGGCCTCGAACTCACAGAGATCCACCTGCCTCTGCCTCCCAAGTGCTGGGATTACAGGCATGCGCCACTGCCGCCCAGCCTTTATTTACTTTAAAAAAAAAAGTTTTGCAGGGTGGTGATGGCACACGCCTTTAATCCCAGCACTTGGGAGGTAGAGGCAGGCAGATCTCTGTGAGTTCAAGGCCAGCCTGGTCTACAGAGCTAGTCCAGGAAAGGCGCAAAGCTACACAGAGAAACCCTGTCTCAAAAAACAAAACAAAACAAAACAAAAAAAGATATTTGTTTGGGTTGGGGGTTTGGTTCAGTGGTGGAGCACTTGCCTAGCAAGCGCAAGGCCCTGGGTTCGATCCTCAGCTCCAAAAAACCCCCACTATTTGAAAGGTAATTTCTAGCCGGGCGGTGGTGGCACAGGCCTGTAATCCCAGCACTCAGGAGGCAGAGGCAGGTGGATCTCTGTGAGTTTGAGGCCAGCCTGGTCTACAAAGTGAGATCCAGGACAGCCTCCAAAGCTACAGAGAAACCCTGTCTTGAACCCCCCCCAAAAAAAATTTTTTTTTTTAATTTTATTGTTTGTTTGTCTGTAACTATGTATGTGTACAACGCGGAGGCAGGGGCCAGCAGAGGGCACTGGATTCCTCTGGAACTGGATCGCAGGTGGCTGTGAGCTGCCATGTCTGTGCTTAGAAGCAGATCCAGAACTTACAGAGGTAAGATGAGCCAGTGTTTTTTGGTGCTGGGCTTCTCCAGCCCCATCTGTGCTTTTTTGATTAAAGAAACTAGCAGGATAAAAGTTCACAGATATTGTGCAACAGAAGCAGAGTTGTTGGGTTAAAATAACAAACTGGGCTATCGACTTCCAGAGAATCAAAACAACCTAGAAAATATAAGGTTTCCTGCTGAAATATCTAATTACTAGTAACTGTTTTTAAAGTTATAAACATTTTGTTTTATTTTTTAATGGTATAAAAATAGTCAGTTTTGTGGTAGGCCGACAGTATAAAGTGTCCCTGAAAGTGTTTCTTTGTCCTGTATCATCCCAGCTACTCCCTGTATTTGATCTAGGAGTTTAAATGAGCTTATCAGCTCCACAGAGTGAGGGAGGCTTCCTGCTGGACGTTCTCAAACCCTTAGGAGAAACACCCTGATCTTACCCCTTGAGTCTCACCCTTCACACCCCAAAGCCAGATTTGCTCACAATTGTGTACATTACCATAACAGATGCTTTTCAAGACCTGTCTACCCACAGTATTTTTTTTAAACAGAGGACATTTATTTTAAAGATTTATTTTATGTGTGTTTGCCTGCATATATGTGCAATATGTGTGCATTGCACACAGAGGCCAGTAGAGGGTGCTGGATCCGCTGGATCTGCTGGATCTGGAGTTACTGATGGTTGTGAGCCACCGTGTGGATGCTGATAATTGAATCTAGGCTCCCAGAGAACATTGTAAGTTTTCATGTTTTAGATATGATCATGGAAGGGCAAAGAGACTGACAGATTTTGTTTTATATATCCATTACCAACTTAGATCATGCTCAGCTTACAGAGTCACTGAGTCTAGAGAATAAAGACAGATTAGATTTAAGAGGGAAAATAATTGAAATACATTTCATTTTAAAGTATAACCATGAAATTGTAAATGGGTTGGAAGAAGAAGAAAGTTTATTATTATAACTTGGTGGATGGAGAAGGACCTTGCGGTTGACATTGCCAGGGCAGTGGTCATGATGAAAAATATTTCCAGAGCCTCCTATGTAAGACGGTGAGCTAGAAATGGCATCTATGTGACCCAGGGAAGGAGACCATCAGAATAAGGGAAAATAGACTGTGTCCCAAAGATGGAAAGAGAGGAAGACCTTTGGAAATCCACAAAACAGATGACAGTCTGCTTGAAAATAGTAGCCAGCATGTGGATAAATAGGAAGCTAAACCCAGTTTCACATGCATAGATAGATCCCCGATGGGGAAGGGAAGGAGAATTCACATCCAGAAGCAGTTTGTTTCTTCCTCTCCGAGAGGCACTGTGGAATGGGCCTCTAAGCAATTGGCCACTCTATGGGATATCTTCAGAGAAGCTGGAAGAGATAGCTAAGCCAACAGATGCATGGCGCACAGCGTAGAGGCCTCAGTGGTTTCAATGGGGAATGGTCTCTCAGGCTTGGCCATTGACACTCTTGACAGCTGGTGGTGCTGTTTGGAGAGGTTTAGAGGTGTGACCTTGCCGGGGTAAGTGGAGAATTGTGATGATCACAGGTCCTAGGCCCAAGAGGCACAGCATGTGTCCAGCAGGCAGAAGGCAGGGGTGAAGGAAAGGTTGAGGCCAGTGCTTTTACTGGGGTTCCTTGAGGGAGGTAAGACAAGGCAAGATGAATAATTTAGGATTGGTGGCTTCAGGGTGCTGTTTGGGTGGGAAATGTCCCCCAGGGGTTCATGTGTTTGAAAGCTTGGTCCTCAGCACTGTTAGGGAAGGTTGCAGTCCTTTGTGAGGTGGAGCTGGTTGGAGGAAGTGGGTCCCTGGGGACCAGCTGTGAGGCTTGCAAGCCCCTGGCTCACTATAGGTTCACTCTTGATTCACGCCTGCTGATTCGAAGTGAGCATCTGACCTCCATCCCAGCATGCCACCTGATGCTATCCATCCCTGCTAGGACCGATCCTTTTGAACTGTAAGCCAGAACCGATCCTCCTTTAATGGCCCAGGACTGGGCTTCTAAGACATAAAAGCAGCATCACAGAAGTGCACCTCCTCCAGCTGGCACTTCAGGGGAAGGGTCACCGTTCTTCTGCTCTGCACAGCCCAGGGGCCAGGCGAGGAGACCATCTTGGACAGCCCAAAGCAGCCAGTCCTATCCCGTGTAATTGTGCTGTAGATCTGAACCATATCCCAGTGCCACACTTGGCTCTCACAGGCCAATCCGATCTTTCCAGGGGCCATTTGCACATCCTCTGGCCTGCTTGCCGAGTCTCATGGCTGCATCAGTTTCCTGACCCACAGAGCACGGAGTGTCCCGCCATCGAAGAAGATGATACAATCCAAGAGGCAAGGAGTAAATCTTACCAGGATCACCCCACTGGCCTGGCAGACATGTGTGTGGACCCCAGGGCAGTGTTTATTTGGGCCGACAGAAGCAGTGAGCTCAGTGAACACCACGGCCAGAGCCCAGTGAGGTAAGCATGGAGGGGAGCAAGGAGAATTTTCCATTCTGGTTCAGTCATGACTAAAGCTGCCAGGAGTCAGTACAGTAACTATGAATGTGAACTTCTTTGCATAAAACATCTTTGCAAATCTGGGCTTTCACTGCTCCATATGTTCCTGCTTTGGCTCTCACACGACTTTGACAGTTTTAAACCACAGGGAAAAAAATGATCTGAAGCATGCTCAGTGTGTTTTGTTCATTTATTTAACAAACATTCAATAGTACTTATTTATGCCAGGCACTGTTTTTAGAATGTTATGCATAACCATGACACAGCGCTGTTTATCATTTATTTATTCATTCATTCAGTGAAAATAAATTGGATATCTTTATGAAGCCACAATGTGCCTGGAATAAAAAGGCATAGGATGGAGCTGTTCTTTTCCCAGTGAGAGATGCAGAGGCACACATGAATGGCATTTCTAGAACATGGTGAGATACAGGCGTGTACCACAGAGGTCATTGGCCCCTAGGAGAAGGAAGGGTCATCGAACCTAACTTCAAGTATAGGGTGTCT
The DNA here is from genome assembly GCF_903995425.1 of Onychomys torridus. Taxonomy (NCBI): domain Eukaryota; kingdom Metazoa; phylum Chordata; class Mammalia; order Rodentia; family Cricetidae; genus Onychomys; species Onychomys torridus. The sequence continues at coordinate 2,188,553 of NC_050464.1, read as the reverse complement.
GTTGTTGAAATGAGAACAGAGGCCTGTAAAATGAGAGATGAACCACACATCAGGAACAGCCTTTGCGCACCACGATGGGAAAGGCAGCTCCACCTGCCAAGGAGTCACAAGCCACATTTTACAGTTCTTAAGCCAGAGACACGTCTGTGAGAATCAGGAGTCTGGTTGGGTTTTGTTGTCATGAAGCATCAGAGGCTGGACAGCTTAAGTAAGAAGCACACATTTAAGAGCTGGAGAGATGGACTGGAGCTTAAGAGCATATACTGCTCTTGCGGCGGACCAGAACTGAGTTCCCAGCACCCATATCTGGCTCACGACCACTTGTAACTCCAGTTGCAGGGGAAATTAACACCCTCTTCTGGTCTCTGTCAGCCCTGCATTCGAGTGCACAAATCCACATTCATTCTCCCCACCACATACACATAATTAAAAATAATAATTAAGGGCTGAAAAGATGGCTCAGCAGTTAAGAGCACTGACTGCTCTTCCAGAGGCCCCAGGCTCAGTTCCCAGTACCCACATGGCGGCTCACAACTGTCTGTAACTCTAGTTCCAAGGGATCTGATGCCCTCTTCTGACTTCTAGGGGCATTTGGCATGCATGTGGTATACATTCATACAGGCAGGTGAAATACAAACATAAAATAAATACATCTTAAAAATAGATAAGAAATAAATTTTTAAGAACCTAAATAAAACCTTCAAGAATCAACCAATTGAATTTCTTGCATGTGTGAGGCTAGAAGGTAAGAACAAGGGACGAGTTCTGCTTCTGGTATCTTCCTGGCTGGGAGTAACCTTTCTGGGTCCAACTATGGTATTCTTCTTTTGGCCTGCCCCCAACTCCCTGAGTTCTTCTTGTAAGGACACCAGTTGTCACAGTTTCTTGCCTGTTGCTGTGATAATACTCTGCCAAAAGAAACTTACGGGAGAAAAGGTTTGTTCAGTTCAGAGTTTTGGGTTCAAGGCCATCGACAGCTACTTCAAGCTCCTGCTCTTCTGGCTTCTCTGCCCCGATGGACTGTAACTGGGAAGCCATCACGCCCAGGGAAAAACTAAAGTGAAAGGGGCTGAGAAGGAAGCAAGAAAATGCCTGAAATTTGTAGGTGTCAGATTCAGCAGGCAGAGGCAGCCAATGGCCAGGAGGACTGGGGTAGGGAGGCAGTGGAGGAGGGCCAGAGTGGGGAGGGGAGGGTCAAAGGGCACGGTCTGGGATGCCTTCAGCATTCTGACTAGAGAAATGGACATGCCTCATAGGATGCTAGACGCAGGATAATGAGCATGTTCAGCAGGAGGACAAAGATTTCCCTGGGTCACCAGTGGAAAGCCACGTGGAGAGGCTGGACTGTACCTAGACGTTCGGGATCATCACCTTAAAGGAGCCACTAGAGCCAAAGGATTGAGCAGCATCCATGAAAGAAGGGGCTGCCAAGGATGGAGCCCTGAGACTCAGGAAAAACAAAGGCTCTGAGATGAGAGGAAAGAACAAGGAGGAGATGGGAGGCGGCATTGTCTTGTGATGACTTCCGGGTGCAGTGTGTGGGCTGTCAGCCATTGAATTCACGGAAATCACCAGATGTCCCCCCCCCCCCAACACACACACTTGTATGGTGTTTGCTGTGGGCCAGGCACTGTTTAGAGTGCTTTGTCTCCAAACCCCACGGTCGACATGGAACACACAGGGTTGATACCGGGGTGCTCAGTGTCCAGGGAGCTAACGTGGACCTTGAACCTATGTAATGAGGCACCAAAGCTGGAGCCCTTGACTGTATTCCTGCACTGCCTCTCCCTAGTCTCAGATTGCACCAGATTTTAGAGGTGAGAACATCTAAAGTCCAAAGGGTTTAAGAAACTTATTCCAGTTGACACAGCAGATTTCCCAAGCCAGACATTAAATTCTAATAAAGCCCATGGACTGACTACCCCACAACTTCTTCAGGAGTTAGGGGAGGAGGGAATGGCAAGGACAAGAGTGTTTGGAGGGATCAGAGCAGGAAACGTCTTCTAGCTTTGACAATTCGGAGGTCACTGACACTATTAGGTCAGTTACAACAGTGCTGCGGGATGAGACAGCAGAGAGGGAATTTAGACGACTCTTTGAGTTTGACCTTGAGAAAAATAGCATAAGGTCGGTGGGATGAATAAAGGAGAGAGGAAGACCACAGATATTTGTATTCTCTCTCTCTCTCCTCTCTCTTCTCTCTCTCTCTCTGTCTCTCTCTCTGTCTCTCTCCTCTGTCTCTCTCTGTCTCTCTGTCTCTCTGTCTCTCTCTCTCCTCTCTCTTCTCTCTCTCCTCTGTCTCTCTCTGTCTCTCTCTGTCTCTCTCTCTCTCATGTGTGTGTGTGTGTGTGTGTGTTCCTGTGGATATGTGCACATGCACATGAGGATTGTAAGCACAGGTGTGCACCTGTGTACATATTTGGAGGTCCAAGTCAGTGTTGGGGTGACTTTCTTGATCACACTCGACCTCATTTTTATGAGACAGAGTCTCTTCTGCAAACTCAGAGCCCATCGATTCAGTCAGGTTGGCTAGCCAATGAGCTCCATGTGTCTATTTGTCTTCCCCCAATTCTAGTGTTAGGGTCACAGACATGTGTCCCTGTGCCAGGCCCAGCTTCTATGTGGGTGTTGGAGATCTGAACTCAGGTCCTCCCTCTTGGGTACTTGGGTTCTGGCAGCAAGTTTAGGAGTGAAAATGGCGGTGGTGTTAACTGGTCTGTGAGAGCTTGGTGCATCCGAGTTAAGGTCTCAGTATCACTCAAGGTTGTTTCGAGGAGCAGAACCGATAGAATGGATGTCTACTACACAGGACATGTATTAGATTGGCCTATACAATATGGTTGGAGTAGTGCAAAAATAGCTGACTCCCTGATAGTTGCCACGAAGCAGTGAGCCTCAGCAGCCCCAATCTGGTGCCAGAGACCTAGAGGATCCCTGGAGAGCTGCTGCCCTTCAGTCCATGTTGGAAGCCTGAAGAGCATGGTTCTTTATGGAAGGAATCAGCAGCAGCAGCTCAGAGTAGATGCATTGACCAGCAAGAGTGAAAGCTGAGCAAGGAAAAGAGGCAAAGCCTTCTTTCTTCCATGTCTTTTCATCTAGGTGGCTATCAGAAGCACTGCCCATGTTTGGGGTGGGGTTTCCCACATTGATTAAGATGATCAAACAATCCCCAAAAGACACACCCACAGGCCAGCCTAATGTAGACAATCCATCAAGACTCGCGCTAGGGGACTGGACATTGTGTGAAGCTGACCATCACGGTTGCTGAGCAGGACCTTTTAAAGCTCTGAAGCTGAAAGGCTTCCCCCATGCTTTGACGGTGTAACTATCACCCCAGCAGGGGCACATGAGGATGGCAAGATCTGCAGACTGTCTCCTCTTAACTACAAGCCTAACTGTGTACATGTGTGTGTGCATGTATGTGCATGCACACACACACGTGTCCACTCTTCCATAAGCAGGGTTTTCTGTGTAACACCAGTGCTGTATTGTGAACCTAATTGTAATCTAAACAATTCAAATGCATACATATAGTTATGGGGTGTGCTTCCCCAGTATCAAAGACTCGAACCATAAGAATTCACTGCTGATGAGGCAAAGGGGAAAAAAGGTAGAGTTCCTCTGGAAAACAATGACATCCTGTCATAGTTAATTTTTGTCAACTTGACACAAACCCAGACATACCTGGAAAGGGCACCTTGGCTGAGGAATTGCCTCCATCAGATTGGCTTGTGGGTACATCTGTGACGCCATTTTCCTGGCTCTTAATGGATGTAGGAGGGCCCAGCCCACCATGGGCAGCACTATTTCCTAGGCAGGTGGGCCTGGGCTGTATAGGAAAGTCTGGGAGAAGGCCAGTCAGCAGTGTTTCTCCACAGTCTCGGCTTCAGCTCCTGCCCGGGCTTTGTCTTTCCTTGGTAATGGACTGAACTGTAATTTGAAAGCCAAAGAAACCCCTTCCTCCCCAAATTGGTTTTGGTCAGTGTTTTAACACAGCAACAGAAAACAGACTTGAATGTACATGTATCTAGAGCCTCACATAGTCTCATATCACTTATCCCAATAATTCTACTTCTGAAAGGTGGAGTTCCAAAAAGGATCCAAGTGTAAAGATGTGTTTGTAGTAGGGGAAAAACAAAGTGATTTAGTGTTTCAGGAAAGAAAATTCCAGACAAACGAGAGTACATTCCCTTGATGGAAAATGGCGTAGTGGATTGAAATACAGTTTGCGAAGTCAAAACCATTTGAAATGCAACAATGCATTCACTGTTAAACAAGGAAAGAATAAAAATTCGATGACCCCAGGGGCTGGAGAGACAGATCAGTGGTTATGAGCACTCACTGCTCTTGCAGAGGACCTGGGTTCAGTTCCCAGCACCCACATGGCACCTGGAACTCCAGGTCCAGATGATCTGACTGATGTGTTCTTCTGGACTCTGCATGCATGTAGTCATGTGTACATACATATATGCAGGCAAAATTCATACACAAAAATAAAATCTTCAAAAAAATAGAAAGAATAAATGAAATGTAGCAAAACAGTTTCTGTTGGATTCAACTAAACCCAGGCACCAGGGAGGCACTCAGAGACACACTGAACAGTCTCTGGATTCCACTTTCAGTCCTCCCTTCCGGACTCAGCGCTGCCTGGGGTCTCCTGCTCGCGCATGCAGGGTGTATCTAGAGAAGACCTTCACTCGATCAGTGTAACCGTTGGAAAACTTGCTTGCTCCTCTATTAGACTACAAGTTGGATGGTGGCAGAGCTTGTGGTTATTTGCCTATCTTCATTTAATTAAATTCAAAGGGATAATTGTCCTTTCATCCCCCAAGAAACTTGTGAGCATGCATAGCGTGAGCACCCAAGTATCTATAAACTGATTCTGGTATTGGGGAGCTCAGCCCACAGGGGAGGCCTGCTAGGGTCTTCTGACTCCCAAGGGTCCCCGGGAGCCTCAGGAACAAGAGGGTCGAGAAATGATGTGCACAGGGGATGCAGAAAAGCCTTGTGGGAAAGTGGCAGGCTGCCCATGGGAGGATGCTGTGGGTGGGTGGGAACCCGCTCCAGGGAGGGCTGAGGGAAAGGAAAAGCCAGATCACCTAGGTGGAGGTGGAGGAAGCTGGAGACTTGAGACTGGGCATGGGATGGGGGATGTGGATGCGGATGGGCTCCAGCCCGAGCTCTGAAGGCCCCTGAGCCCCAGGTGGAGAGGTGGTCGGTAGCCCTGTGTAGTCCCCTGGGAGCAGAGGTACCTGGGGGATGGATTGGCACTGCACCAGGCAGGCCCGGGCATCTGTCATAGGGAAGATGCTGCACCGGGCAGTGCGCACCAGGCAGGGAGGGCCCCACGCGGGGGCTGAGTGTCTGACCCCAGTGGGATGACTAAGTTCGTCTTGGCTGTGAGCAGGCGAGGTGGGAGTGCGCCAAGTTATGAAACGCTGATTGCTCTGCTGGAGTGGAGCATCTGGGGTCCTGCCTGGGGGCCGGAGGGGCGTGCCTGGTGCCTGATAAAAGGGGCTGCCCAGCGCGGGGACCGCTTTCTCCGTGCCTTGCCTGCAGCACTCCTCGAGGGTGAGCAGCCTTCGGGGTGACAGGAGGGCTCCAGAGCGACTGCAGACAGACAGGCTTAATCCTCCCACGTGGCGACGCTCGGGGTAGGAAGGGGACCGAGCCACAGCCTGATTATGGCCACGGCGGCGTGTGAACCTGTGGCTAGACCCAGCCTGACCTCCATATCATCCGGGGAGCTCCGCAGCCTGTGGACGTGCGACTGCGAGCTGGCCCTGCTGCCCCTTTCACAGCTGCTCCGCCTACAACCTGGTGCCTTCCAGCTGCGTGGTGAGCAGCTCGTGGTGCCGGGGCCAGGGGAACCGGCGGGCTCGCGAGGGGGCTTCAACGTCTTCGGGGACGGCCTAGTGAGCTTCGATGGGCAGCTCTACCGCCTCAGCAGCTACATCAAGAGGTGGGTGGCCACGTTGTGCGCCCTAGCCTGTAGCTCTGTCCCTGCAAATCTTCTACCTGGCTGCTGTCCCGTCTCTAGGAGACCTGGCCATCCTACCTGCCATCCATCCGCTTGAACCATCCCCCTCCTTTTTTTTTTTTAAAGCAGCTAAGAAGGGTGTCTTGCTGACAGTGTAGGGAGAACAGGGTGGGAGCACACTCAGCCCCACCCAACAGACAGCTGGTGGCTGCTTTTTCCATTATGCCCATTAACTGGGTCAGATGAGCTCAGTGCGCGGGCACACCCTTCAGGGGAGGACTAGAATGCAGATCCTCCACCTAATAACTATTCAGCAGAAGCATGCAGCAAGGTCGTTTTCTTGGGGGGTAGTTGCTCTCTTGGTGTTTCTTAAACCAATCAGTCACAGAGGAGAAGAAAACAAAGCCCCCAGAAGCCCAATCCACAGCAGCTGTTGCATTGACAGGTAGGGCAGAAATAAACGCAAAGTGTATCTTCCTGGCTTGCTGCAAAGTGTACTGCGAGACCCCAGGCTTCATCTAATGCTTCTCCCGAACTGTTGTGGCCAAAGGGACTCAAACACTGCTTGGTAGACTTGAAGGAGTCAAGGATGCGGAAGCAGGCTTTGATCTCAGTGGCATAAGGGAGGACTGTCCATGCTGGATTCCACTTGGCTGGGTCACTCTGGAGGAAGACCCTTCTACATATTTAGTAGGGTGCTGAGTGTTCCAGAAGTGGGTCCAGAGTCTGAGCAATGCAACAGGCCAGATGTGAAGGTAGAACGCGTTTGCCACCGGGAAAGGTTGATGTGTGCTCTGTGGAAAGGGTGGAGCCCAGGGCCAAGCAAAGAGAGACATCGATAGTGCATTCTTCCCACTGCAGGTAGGGCTCTCAGGAGTGCATGGGTTTTGAATGATTGAGAAAACATTCCCTACCAAGAACTTCTCTTTGGTAGGTAAATGAAAATACCAATTTGTAAGAGGAAGTGGGAAGAGCTAAGTTAGAAAGCAGGTTTAGGCTGGGGAAATGGCTCAGTGCCTAAAGTGAGGAGACTTGAGTTCAAATTTGCACTATCCATGTGAAAATGTCCATGTCCCTGGAACCCCAGCGCTAGGGGCATGAAGACAGGACTGAGGCTTGCTGGCCTCCACCCTGTCCCTAAACTGCCAAGCTCCAGAATCAGTAAGAGAACCCGTTCAAAACTAATAAGGTGGACATGTATGCATTGGTGCACTTGCATACTCTCATACACACACACACACACACACACACACACACACACACACATGCATGTGTGCACAAACAGACAGTTACATTGTTCCCGATGAACTGAAGCCAAGGCAATGTGTTTGACAGAATCAGCCCCCCCCCCAATCTTAATAGAGGACACTGGAAAGTTTAGAATAGATTTGAGGCTTGACGTTAATATTTTTCTTTGAGTAGATTTATAAAAGTAAATTAAAAACCAGTGTGGTTCCTGGGCAAGTTAAGTGTAGTCACAATGACTGGGTGACACATAGCAGGGTGCAAGTGCAATTTTATACACACTGGCTTCTCCTCACATACACAAATTGTGTGAAGGATTTCACACCATGGACATATGAAGGCGCCACCGAGAAAGACTTAAACAGCAGAATTAGCAAAGTGTCTTCTTGTAGGGGGCATGCCATGTAGGATCTTGTCTAACTGTGTGGGCAGCCTGAGGAGAGCTAGGAGGGAACCGAGTCTGATGGAGGACTGGGCTCCGTGCAGCAGCCAGGAGGTGGAAACATTCTGAACTTAGCCTAATCAAGATTCTCCTGCTCTGATGGGCAAGACAGATCCAGTTGGCATTGACTCTGGAGATAGTATTTATTACCTGTGGCACAGGTCTGACCTGGCTGTTTCCAAAGTCTTGGAATTTGATGAAAATAAACGATTGCAAAGTAGCAAGGAAGCTTTATTTTTCTACTAACATTTTTTAAACCTATTTTTAAATTATGTGTAGGTGTATTGGAATGCGTGTGTGTATGTGAATACAGATGCCAGTGAAGGCCAGAGGCATCAGATTCCCCTGGAGCTGGAGTCACAGAGGCTTGTGATGAGCCATTTCCCCAGTCCCAGGACAACTTTATTCAAAGCAAAGCCATCGTACAAATTAGTCAGGAATATACTGCTAAGAGTGCAGTGGATCACTTGAATGAAGACATTCAAGCCTCATATTACCCAAGGCTTCTTTAAATGATGGGAAGGAAGGAAGAGCTGATTTATTTTTCTTTTTAAAAATTCTTTTTATTGTATGAACATTTTGCCTGCTTGTATGTATGCTTGTCATGTGTGTGTCTGGTCCCTGTGGAGACCAGAAGAGAACAGAGGAGCTGGTTTCTCAGGGATGTAGTTTGGGTGGCTTTCTGTTTTGATTGACAGGTGGAATTATGCAAGCTGTTGCTCACTGCACACACCCCTTTCCATGTTGCATGTGATTTTCATCATCCGCACTGCTGATGATGCACAGGCATAAGGTAGTAATTAGAAGATTCTCCCTAAGAGTTCATTAGAGGGCACAGTTTGCCTTATTGTGAATGTACCCAAAACTAGTTCAAGCCAGATTGCCCTCCCTTCCCCCCCCACAGGTATGACTAGTGTATAATTAAATAGAATTTAAGTTTGATGGTTGTTAAATGGGGGAGAAAGTTATTCCCCTGTTCCCAGTGGAGGGCTGCAGCTTGTTGCAAGTGGATGTTCTAGGTTGTTAGGTGTATTGTTCTGGTGTGTGTGTGTGTGTGTGTGTGTGTGTGTGTGTGTGTGTGTGTATAGTTTGCAGGTAAGGGTTGCAAGTGGCTGAGTGCAATATTAGTATTTGCATAGCCCAAACCAAGTGTATTCAAGATGTCTGTCTCCATAGCATGTACTGTTTCCATCAATAAATACACCAAAGCCAAGTCTTTTCTCTCTCTCTCTCATATATATATATATATGTGTGTGTGTGTGTGTGTGTGTGTGTGTGTGTGTGTGTGTGTGTGTATACACATATATATGTATGTATATGTAGGTCAGTGGCCAAGTGGTCTGGTTTCAACACGTCTGGCATCTGCAGAGTCTGCCTGTCCACAGTATGAACTTCACATTTGTCATAGCAAGTCGAGGCCTAGAGGTGATGGGCTCCAGCGAGTTTTCATCTTTTCTGCAGCTATCACATTCCTGCCTTAGGCGTGGGATGGCTTCTAACCAAGAAGAGCTGCCAAGGTGGTTAAGGACTGGGAAAGGCAGGGGCAGGTTCTTAAGCACTTGGGCCTTTGAGAACTGGACAGAGACCTTCCCAGAAAGTCTCCAGAAGGGTGTGAGGTATTTCATGGTTGTCGTCTTGTGAAATCTTACAAAGTGGACACTATTGTTGTTGCTTGCTTTTTTATGATGGGAAAATAAGGAATGAACCTGTGGAAGATGCTGGAATCAGCTGAACCATGGTTTTTAAGTAGTGCTGTCAGACTATGCCTGTGTTTCCAGAAAACTGCCGCAAACAAGAAGCAGTTCTGCCTCTCAATGGCCAGTGGCAGCTTCTCACACTACCAGAGGCCTCCAAATAAATAACTGGGTGTAGATGTAACTGTCTTGTTAAATAAGAAACACAGAGCCAATTGCAGAGTTAAAAGCCAAGAGGTCAGAGCAATAGCTGAGAGCTGAAAACCTTACCCTTCACTGCTGCTCTGTCTTTCCTCTCCACAAGAGAGCTACTTCCTGTGTCCTGTCTTTTATATTGACTTTCTGTTCTGCCTTCTCATTGTTTGTAAACCCAGCCACATAACCTCCTCATCACTGCCTGTCTGTACAAACCTCCAGGTCTTCTATGGTTGGTATTGAGATTAAAGGTGTGTGTCGCCATGCTGGCTGCATCCTTGAACACACAGTGATCCTGCCTAGCACAGCATCCCAAGTGCTTGGATTAAAGGCATGCACCACCACCACCCAGCTTCTGCTATGGCTTGCTCTGACCCCAAGGCAACTTTATTAACATACAAATAAAATCACATTTCAGTACAAATAAAATATCACCACAACTGGGTTTCCATCAGCTGTTCACATCGACTATAAATCGGCCTTATAAAGGAACGAAGGGCAGAGTTTATAAGGAAGAAACTATAGAATCTGCCCCTATCTACAGCTGACCAGCTGAGAGATAAGCAACCCTCTATAAGGGCGCCCTGTGGGGTAAAATGCTTGGAATCATGGGTAGAGATGAGTAGGTGTGTGCTGTCCAAGTCTCACCTCCACCCCACAGGGAGAAGTGCCAGCCGTCTGCCAGCCCTGGTGGGGCCACAGTTCCCTGTGTCAGCTTGCCGGTCTCTACTCGGCCAGCTTGGGCCCTGCCTGCGACCCCCTCCTCTCCCTCCTGTCTCAGGTGTAGAAACTGACTTGTGCAGGACTCTTCTTCAGGACACACGACACTGGTGAAACAACACCTGTCTGCACACTGCACTGTGAGCGGGGTGAGAGCCAGCCTAGAGGAAGTGTATGCCAGCCTGAGTGGCAAGTTCTGCACTGAATCCGTGGAGGGACCCCGGGACATTTTCTTCTTCTTATTTTTTTTTTTTAAATAAGCTTCCTTGGCTGTTAGATGAGAGTAATGATCACCTTTTAAAATAAAAATAAAATGGGGATGGAGAAATGACTTAGTGAAGACAGGCATTTCATTCCCAGCACCCTTAGCAGATGGCTCACAATTGCCTGTAACTCCTGCTCTGGGGTATCTGGTGCCCCCTTCTGGCCTCTGTGGGCACTGCACTCACATGCACAAACCCATCCACAGAAACATGTATACACATGATTAAAAATAAAACCTATTAAAAATAATCATCTCAGTATTAGAATTAGAATTGATGACGTCCTGAAGAAATACTGGCACATATTGAACCCTCGTCAGCTGTTAGTTTTTGTCTTATTACTAAGCCTCACATGGGAGCCCCAGAAGCCTCCTTGGAACTGTATTTGATCTGGTCACCCTCTCATGGGAAGCTCGCCTCTTTGGCTGGTGATGAAAATGAGTTAAATAGCCTCAGAAAGCACAGCCCAGGCACTCTAAGGTTTTAGCCGCACTGAATCCTGCATGGCTTGGTTCCCCCAGAGCCTCGCTCTGGTTTTAAGCCACACTGTCTGTGTCCTAATCCCAGCACACCTGGTCATTGTTGAATGGCTGCCTGCTGACACCCAGCCACCCACCCCAGCCTCCCCCACCAGCCACAGCAGCCCTCTTGCTCACTGCCTATGTATGTATGGTTGGCTTGACAGAGCAGTCTCTTACCTATACCTACCTTGGCTTTTCCCCCGAGGTCTCTGTGTGTGAATGATGGGCCAACTTTTAAGTCTTGGTGTTTCTCAAGCTGTTAGCCACTTAACATGCAAGTTTCCTGGAGTTCTTTTTTTTTTTTTTTTAAGATTTATTTTTTATGTATACAGTATTCTGCCTGTATGTATCCCTGCAGGCCAGAAGATGGCACAAGATCTCATTACAGGTGGTTGTGAGCCACCATGTGGTTGCTGGGAATTGAACTCAGGACCTCTGGAAGAGCAGTCAGTGCTCTTAACCACTGAGCCATCTCTCCAGCCCAAAGCAGATCCTTTTTTTTTTTTTTTTTTTTTTTTTTTTTGAGTTGAGGACCGAACCCAGGGCCTTGTGCTTGCTAGGCAAGCACTCTACCACTGAGCTAAATCCCCAACCCTTCCTGGGTTCTTGATAAAACACAGATTCTGTTTGGATGAAACTGGGCAGATGCTTGAGTTCTGCACTTGGATGACATCTCAGTCATGCTGATGCTGTTGGTCCAGGGACCATACCCTAAGCAAGAAGGACTCTGCCAGCACACACTGGAACAGCGTGTTCGACCTGGCTCTCAGATGCACCACGTGGCTCCTGGTGACAGAGGCATTTTCTTTCTCATCTTTGTGTTAGCAGGCCCACCTCACAATGGGTCACAGAGAGCTATGGCTCAGGGTCAAGTTTAGCTATGGTTCGGGGTCACAGTGACGCTTGTTTCTGGAGTGGAGTTCACACATCACTGAGCTTGGACATGAATTAGGTCTTATTTTGAAACATGGCTTTCTCTGACATTGTCCTGCTCTCTGATCTTTGCCCTGAGGTCAGGCTTAGAAAGTGATAGTCTAAAAGTAATTTGGGGACTGTGTAAAATGAAGAAATGATAGTTAAAAGGACCTATTATCTTAACGTTGTTTACATTTTACCATCCCCTATGATAACTTTAGCAAATATAATATTCAGTGCACAGAGGTGACATTTGCATTACTAATTCAGAAGTGTTCATGATTAAACATGGAATAACTAGTCCCTAATGCCATCTAGTAAGACATCTTGAATTAAAAGCAATAACTAAATGCCAGACAGACACTGAAACACCTATGGAACTCATTGATGAGACCCTTGATCTTTTTTTTTTTTTTTTGTAATGATTTTTATATTCAGATAAACACCCACATTTACTTATTTCATTGGAATTTTGACACGTTAGACAAAGAGACTGTAACTGGGAACTGGGGATGGAGGAATTAATGAAGTAGAGTAGCATCCTTTCACTTAAGTTACTTGTGGTTAACATGGGTCAAAAACACTAAACTGAAATCTTCCAAAATCAATAAGTGGTACATTTTAAATTGTGTACCATTGTGAATTGGATGATGCAATCTTTTGTTCCATTCCTTCCCATGCCAGCATGTGGCTTGTCCCTTTGTGCTGAGTCTCCAGGCCGTGTATGCTGCCCATCTGCCATCATTTAGACTGCCAGGTTTTAGCTCTGTGGTTCAGGTATTGCAGTTTGCAGTACTGTGCACAGATGAGGTACCAACACCTGGATGGATAAGAAGGGATCCCTGTGGTTCTTCTTTGTGGCCAGGTTAGATATAGGGAATGTGTCTCTTTCCTATAAATTATGCTGCCAACATTCTAGATATGCAGTGTTTGCCCACACCTGAGGTGAACGGCGCTTTAAGCGGCCTCTGGATCACCAGAGGCAGGTCAAGTCTGCTGCCCTTGCTCTTACTGTTCAGTTGTTTCATTCAGCTCACACTACGCAGAATGTGATCATGTGTAGTTTAGACATAGACTCAATATGTGACTTCCTAGATCCTCTTCTCCGCATCCAGCCACGGCTCTCTGAGCCTTATGGCACTGCAAAGGCCTTCCACAGAATTCTAAGGAGCCCCCTTGTTCTTCCAGCTAAGGATCTTCAATGATGTCTCCGGTCAGACGTCAGTTGGTGTTGTAGGGAGACGGACGGACATGCCACACTGTCACTGTGTGAAGCTGTTCCTTTGGGCCTCCACTGCACAAGAGCACCAGGTGCTTCCTTCCTCCAGAGTGCAGCCAGCAGACTGCAGCCAGCAGACTGCAGCCAGAGGCAGAGGAATTGCCTTGAGGAAGGTGGTGACAGTGCTAACTGGGTGGGTGGGTCACATGCGAGAGAGAGAGAGAGAGAGAGAGAGAGAGAGAGAGAGACACGCACGCACGCACGCACGCACGCACGCACGCACGCAGAGCAAAACAGAAAGCAGGAAACAGTTCAGAGGCTAGTGAGCCAGGGCTCTAGGTTTAATCACTCTCCAACTCCAGTCTGATAATTCAATATTTCTGGGAAATCAAGCCAGGAGACAAGCGAGCAAAAGCTGTCCTTCTCGGCCTCCAGGTGGACACCCTCCCCTGCACTTCTGACCCACGCATGCCTGCATCCTGCCTGTGGGAGTTGTAAGACACATACACGGGAGGACTCGGGACTGCTGAGTGGCTGTGCCCCGAGTAGCAGCAAGCTGCGCCCCAAGGCTGTGGTGTTCCTGTCAAGCCCTGAAGGACTTTCAGACAAGAAACACCTGGAGCTGTCCGATCACAGCTGGATGGCAGGGTCTGTCCAGTATAGCAAGAGGCAGCCCCTGCTGTCAGCTCCGTTGGCCCATTCTCTCCAGGCAGATGCTTCATCTGGATCAACTTGGAACCAACCCAAGCTTAAGAAGGACCATGGCTGAGGCATCATTCACCTGCTGGCTGCCATTCAGCCTGCCTGCACCCATGCAGACTCTGGGCTTGGGACAGCTAGGAAATGAACCATCCCCTCTGTTCTAGTTAATGTTGTACTGTGAAGAGACACCATGACTCGCTGGGTGTTGGTGGCACACCTGTAATCCCAGCACTTGGGAGGCAGAGGCAGGTGGATCTCTGTGAGTTCGAGGCCAGCCTGGTCTACAAAGCGAGTTCCAGGACAGCCTCCAAAGCTACAGAGAAATCCTGTCTCGAAAAACCAGAGAGAGAGAGAGAGAGAGAGAGAGAGAGAGAGAGAGAGAGAGAGAGAGAGAACCATGACTCTTGTAAAAGAAAGAGCCATAAAAAGGCTGTTTGGAAAACCTGGAGGGTAGTGAGGGAAAGCTAACTTACTGTATGAGTCAGGATTCCAGGAGACCTTCTAGAGGAGAATAACAAAATTTAATGAGGATATGGGCAGAAATCCATTAACAATTTGATTTTTGTAATTACATGAGCCGACAATGGAGGAAATGTGAATTAGTAATAGTTTGTAAGAAAAATGATTAATGGTATGATTCACGAAGGAAGGTGTGCTAATCTTGGGATTAGAGGGGGGAGGTGGGGGAGGAGATAGAAAATTCCAGACTTACTAGACAGGATGAATCCACTGGAGAAGACTCAGTGAATTCTACTTCTTTGGTTTTATTCTTTTGTTTTGTTTTGTGTTTACGGTTAAGGGGAAGGTTTTTATTGTAAACATGAGAGAGAACCTAGCCAGAGGCATCTAGAAGGGTCCAGAGCAGGGAGAGAAAGTAGTAGACAAACATGGCTGGCAGAGTAGAACTGGCCATAAGAGAAGCAGGAGTAGAGCAGAGCAAAGACACACACACACACACACACACACACACACACACACACACACACACACACACACACACACACACACACACACACACACACAGACACACAGACACACACACAGACACATACACACAGACACACACACAGACACATACACACACAGACACACACACAAACACACACACATACACACACACACACACACACACACACACACACACACAAACACACACACAGACACACACAGACACATACACACAGACACACACACAGACACATACACACATAGACACATATACACACACAGACACATACACACACACAGACACACACAAACACACACACACACATGAGAAAGAGAGAAAGAGGGAGAGACACAGAGGGGGAGAGGAACAGAAGGGGAGAACACAGAAGACTGAGAGACACACAGAGAGACAGGGGGAGTTGTTAGGACTCCAACAGCTTCAGATGAACTCTTTGCCCACATGATGTGTGACATTGGTCTGATCTAGCTTCTCTGAAAGCAACACATTGATACCAAGCCACTCCAGTGACCACAGAACCCTCAGCCACTCAGCAATGACCCGAAGGTGATCTCCTTACGTGTATGAAATGTGGTGACCTCTATTAGGAAACACCCTCAAAGGCCACGCTGAGGTAGGCGCGTGTCCAGTCAGCACATCCCGCTCCTCCCATGCGAGTGGATGTTACATCTGCAGTTATTTCTGCTTTTTCCATAGATATGTAGAACTGACCACCTACTCTGATTATAAAGACTACAGGGAAACAATATTGAGCAAGCCCATGCTATACTTTATAAATGTGCAGACCAAGAAGGACGTCTCAAAAGGTAGGTATATCAGTAACCTTCATTTGGTTCTACCTTGCTGGGAAGTGGGCTAAGGTAGGAAAGAGGCCGGAAGGAGGGAGGGTAGATGTCAGCTATGCTGGAGGCAGCAGCAAGCAACCTGCGATATGCTGCCATTTGGAGCACTGCACACACGGGCTCAGTGGACTTTTAATGATGGAAACCCACCTTTGACTTATCACTTCCTGTTCCGGCAGGAAGTGACCTGACACGGAACCTTCAGAGGTTTGACTTCCTTTCTAGGCAGGAAATGATCTGACATTCTTAGCCTTCTGGGGTTGTAGGAATGGTTGGAGTGGTGAAACTCTCATGTAGCATGCTTTATCATCACCCAACAACCTAGGGGACCAATCATCCAAATGGGGATGTTTTTGAACATAAAAGTAGGTATAGTTGATAATTCTTCTTTTGGAAAGATTTAAAATTCTTATTTTTTCAATTTATTTTATGTAGATGGGTGTTTGGTCTTCACATATAGTTATGTATCACTTGCAGTCCTGATATACCCTTAGAGGCCAGAGAGGGCGTAAGATCTCCTGGAACTGGAGTTACAGATGGTTGTGAGCTGCCATATAGGTGTGGGGAATAAAATGCAGGTCCTCTGAAAAAACAACCAATGTTTTTAACCGCTGAGCCATCTCTCCAGCCCTTAAATTTTATTTTAAATTATGTGTATGTCCAGTGTGGTATACGCACGTGAGCACAGTGTCTTCAGGGACCAGGCAAGGGCACCGGATTCCCCGGAACTGGACTGACAGGCAGCCGTCGCCTCCCTGATGTGTGTGCTGGAAACGGAATCCAGTTCTGTGCAACAGCAATTTGTGCTTTTAGCTCCTGACTCAGCTCTCTGTCCCCACAGTTAATTTTTCTAGGCTACAGGTATAAAGTTCTACTGTGGTAGGATGCAGAGTAACTCTCCTTTTCTTGTTTTGAAGGTTGTTGTAGATGTTTTAAGTTGGGGTTTTTAGGTGTTAGAGTTGCATGTTTAAATACTTCTCTTTATGATTTTCAGGTTAACAGGTAACAACCATGTAACTCAAATTCCAATATGAACCTTTCTCCATTTTTCCTCTCTCCTTCTGCTCAGTGATAATGCTGGAGAGTCAACCAGCATAACACTCTGTGATAAGAGGAAAATTCTAGAACTTGAGTCTAAGTAGTATTTTTTATTAACTTGTTTGTTTTTGTTTTTCGAGACAGAGCTTCTCTGTGTAGCTCTGGCTGTCCTGGAACTCACTCTGTAGACCAGGCTGGCCTCGAACTCAGAGATCCACCTACTTCTGCCTCCCAAGTGCTGGGATTAAAGGCGTGCCACCACCTGGCCTATGTAGTATTCCTAAAGTGAGTTCAGGGTAATAACTAGTGATGGGCTCATTGCAGACAGACCCCTCAAGCCTCCTCTCTCAGTTAGGTATTGGAGTACTCTCCATTCTTCATTCTCAACTTAGGCAGATGTTCTGTTTGCAGGAGAGGCCAGAGCACAGCCAGCGGTGACCAGCCACACCCTAGTAACACGTGTGCTCTGGCTTGGTGATGGGCAGGAAGCTGGCCAGGTCTCCAGGACTGTAGCTCACAGATATACAAGTGTACCCCCTGACTTGTTCCCCCAGCGGGGATCTATACAAAGAATGAGAACTCTTAGTTTTTGCATTTTAATCAAAGTTCCAAGAGTGTCACAAGAAGGAATCTGTAAGAGATTCATAGGTAGGGCGTGACTGCATGATAACGTCTACAGGAGAAGGTATGGGACCCCAAGAGCTAACCAACTGTAGGAAAAGCTAGCATGCGAAAAAGTTATATAATATAAAAAGGAAAAGATGCCTTATTTACATAATGATGACTGTAACTAAGGGAACATATCAGCTCTACTGCTATTCTAGACTACATTTTATGCAAATTAGGAGTTGCCATGTCCTCGAGACAAGCACTGCTGTCTTCTAGAAGTCTGTCATAGTCGACTTGCAGACTGACAGATCTGTAAATGTGTCATGTGCAGACTGGCCCGCTGTGGCTAGACCTGGGTGTTTAATGAGCCTTTCAAAGGTCTTGGTTGATTTGAATGAAATTCAATACCAGGTTCCAACCAGCCTGATCACTTTATTTTATCTCTCATCTCAAGTAGCAATATAAGGTGGTTTCTACCTAAAATTCCTTTTAAAAGTTCAGAAGAAGGGAAAACTAAAAATGAGCAAGAGTGGTATAAAATGCCTTCAGGGCTGTAGAGATGGCTCAGCAGTTAGGAGCACTGACTGTTCTTCCAGAGGACCCAGGTTCAATACCCAACACCCAGGTGGAGTTACAGCCATCTATAACTTCAATTCTAATTATATGACATCCTCTATTGGCCTCTGAGGGCACCAGGCATGCAAGTGGTAAACAAATACACATGCAGGCATAACACCATACACAAAGTTAGAATAAATAAATCTTCAAAAACTGCATTCCTTAAAAAGGTAAACCCTTGCCTTTGGCCCACAGGGTTTGCCTCTGAGATATCTCAAAGGCAATAGAGTATTCTCAAAAATCACATAATAGCTGGTCCGCGCATTTAAAGAGGGACTGGCGTGCATGTCTTGCCTCACTTGATAAAGTAATTTGGGCTTGGTTCCTGGGTCTGGAAAAGAGATTCGTAGTTAATAAGATTCCAATTTTTAAAAAATGAGGAAGCAATCTTCCCTTTGTTTCTATTGTGTATGTTGGGGGAAGATTCAGGGGCAGATGCCACCTCCAGTGCCTTGGTGTTTGGAACTGCAGCCTGGAGCAACAGAGAGCGCTCAAGCAGGGGCTTTCAACCTTTAGAATGCTGCAACCCTTTAATACATTTCCGTTTGTTGTGGTAACCCCCAATCATAAAACTATGGTTGCTACTTCATAACTATAATTGTGCTACTGTTATGAATCATGATGTAACTATTTGAAATGCAGAATATCTGATACATGATCCCTGAGGGTGTTGTGACCCATAGGTTGAGAACTACTGGCTTACAGTCTTAGGGAGCCTAAAAACCATCCTGGAAACCACAATGTAGAGTTGGGAACCTATTGGAGCAAGCTCTCCTCTGACTTCTGTGTGCTTACCTTCAAGTGCACACACAAACACAATCAATAAACGAATGTAAAAAAAATTTTCAATAAGAACCTTTTCCACACTGGAGACATGCTGTGAAGGGGAAGTTCTTGTGTAAGGAGCTTTTGACTTCCAAGGTGATTCCCAGACCTGCTTTCACAGAGCACCTTTCAAACGGACAAAGTTTTGGGGAACATTGTTAGAAATCTCGCTGGACATCTGAGGAAGCAGGAAAGAAAGTGGCTGTAGGAAATCTTCCAAAGCGGCTCCGGGCAAGGCTTTGTGGATCAGAAGCACGTTCATGCCGCACAAATACTTTTCCTGACTGTTGCTTGCTTGACTTCTAGAAAGGACCTATGCGTTTCTTGTGAACACAAGACACCCCAAGATAAGAAGACAGATAGAGCAAGGGATGGACATGGTCATTTCCTCGGTGATTGGAGAAAGCTACAGACTTCAGGTGAGCTGGGCTTTCAGCTGGAAGGCTGCCTCCTGGAAAGGAGCCGCTTCCCTCCTGATGGACTGCCCTCCCAGTGAGCAAGGCTGCGGACATTCGGGTTGAGGTGGATTCGATAATGTCCATGATGATTTCGTGCTCCATGTCATTGAATTCTTTTCTCTCTTTCAGTTTGACTTCCAGGAAGTGGTGAAGAATTTTTTCCCGCCAGGAACTAAAGTGCTAAATGGAGAGAATTTGAGCTTTGCCTATGAGTTCAAGGCAGACGCCCTGTTTGATTTCCTTTACTGGTTCGGGTTCAGCAATTCCACCGTAAAAGTGCACGGAAAGGTTCTGAACTTGACAAGCATGAACCCAGAAAAGAAAGAAACAATTAAGCTATTTCTGGAGAAAATGAGTGAACCTCTAATCCGAAGGAGTAGTTTCTCTGACCGGAAATTTAGTGTCACATCTAGAGGTACGTTGCACATTCTCAGGGTGTGGGAATGGTGGCTGGCTCAAAAGGTGGAGAAAGGAGTTTGAGGCAAGTGGCCACTAACTGAAATGTCTCTAGACCGAAGAGAACAATGACACCCTGGCACACCCAATCCAAAGCACTTGGGAGGTAGGTCTCTGAGTTCAGTGCCAGCAGGCCTATATAGCAAGTTCCAGATCAGCAGAGGCTACATAGTGAGTCCCAAACCAAAAATTACTGATACCTGCAACTTGGGGAGGAAGGAATGAGGTGTTCGTTAGCCTAAAAGAGAAGAGGGGCACAATGGTGTGCACCTGTATTCCAGCTGATTGTGAGGGGGAGGCAGGGGGAGGACTTGAGTCCAGGAGTTTGAGGCTAGCCTAGACAACATGGGGGGAGGGGAGGGAGGGATCCTGTTTCAGACACAAAGAGAAGAGGAGGAAAGAACAAAGAAAAGAAAAAGGAAGAAAGATATTGTGCACTTTCTGATGTATCAATTATATGATGCAGCAAATGCAGAATGCTAATTTTAATGAAAAACTATTAATTTAAATATGTATGCTCACTTCAGCACACAGGGTTAAACTATCTTGGGCGAGTGCTTCGTCCCCCTTTACACACACGTGTGTATTCTGGATAACAGAGCTGTCAGCTTGCATGTCTCGGTGGCTGTGGTCTCTGTCTTAACGGTGTGTTTGGAATGGTTCTCAGACACTACAAGAATAACTCCTGGGAAGGTTTCATCTAACAACCTAACATGACATATGGTGGGCTTTGGTTTTGAAAGGCACGTGACTCAGGCAGATGGCTTCTTTCTCTGTGAGCTGCTCTCTGAGGGATAGCGAGTCTGGGCCCCAGAGCACTTCCAGAATCAGGGCTCTGGTGGCCGGTGCAGCAACCTCTGGCCCAGGGCCCACAGCGTTCTGCAGCACAGATGTCAACAGGCTAGATTAATTGTACTTCATGGCAGTTCTTTTCTTCCTTTGTGTGCAGCGAGAGTCCTTACTCAGGGGCTTTTTATCCCGGAAATTGTCTGTCTCCCCTCTTTTCTCTCTCTCCCTCCCTCCTGCTCTCGGCCTCCATCAATGCCCCCTCCTCTCCTCTTTTTCTTGTTTTTCTTTCTCCCAATCTCTGTGTCTCCCCTCCCCGCCCCCTGTCCTCACCCCCACCTTGTGTTGTCTTAGCTTTATCTCCCTGCCTGTGCTCTCTCCCTTACATCACAACCAAAAGCTTTGTGGGTGGTCTCCCCTTGCTTTGGCTGTGATGCATTACCTGGTCCTCAGTCTCACCCACTGTCCCCAGCATCCTGTTTCACTGTGACTCACCCTCTGCCCTGTTACCTGCTTAGGGTTTTCACTAGGACACGTGTGGTATGAAAGTGTCACCCTTCCTAGAAAGTTTCCCCTGAGCCAGGTCTAGGGCCTCCTCAGCTCCCAAACACTGGAGAGGATGGCCTCTGGGAGTTGGCACAGCTATGGCACACCTGCTGTGCCGGCACATTGCCGAGCCTGGCACCGAGCTCTTGGACTGATTGGCGGCCCACCAAGACTGCCGCTCTGTCCTGTCCACACCAGAGGCTGCCCTCTAGCTGGGAATGTAACCCAGTACTAAAGGGCTTGCCTGACATGTGGGAAGCCCTGCAAGATGAAGAAACCAACCAACAGCCAGAACCTGACCCCTAACCTCTGACCTCTGTCTAAGCATCTGTTTCCAAGTGCTTGCTGTTCACCTCAGATCTCCAGCCCACAGGAAAGCAAGTAGCAGTCATAGCAATGTGTCAATCAATGTTTTTTTTTTCCCCCTTTGTGATGGAGTCTCACTAGGTAGCCCTGGCTAGCCTGAAACTTGCTGTGTAGACCAGGCTGGCCATGAACTCACAGAGATCTACCAGCCTCTGCCTCCTGAGTGCTGGGATTACAGGCACATGCCATCACACCCAGTCAACAGAAATAGCACTGATAGGCAAAAATCAGCACATTTCTATTTAGCTTTTTGAGTGTCCCTGTGGAAGCCAGGATTTTCTATTAATTGCTGAAATGGCTGTTTTGGATGAGTTTTAAGGTACTTTTGCTTTCTGTAGTGATGTGATAATGAACACCTTATTTACTGTGTTTTTAGGTTCAATAGACGATGTTTTTAACTGCAACCTGTCACCCAGATCATCGGTCACAGAGCCGCTTCTGGCAGAATTATCATTCCCGAGTGTTCTGGAATCTGAAGAGACATCCAGCCACTTCATCTGATTGGTCTGAATACTCTGTCTTCATTTCACTGGAGCCTGTGGCAGCAGGTTGAAGGGGTGAGAGGAGGGAGGAGGTGGGCACTCCCATCCCTTTGCCAAGCCCTGGTCCTCCAGGGCTCTCTAGAGGCCCCTTTTTTTCCCATGTCCCTGGGTATGGTGCTCTGGCTGGCCCAGTGCAGCTGCCTTCCATCAGGGTTTTGATGATGGGATGGAAGGGCTTTGTCCCCATGGCACAGGGTGCCATTGACATTGAACACTTGTCTGAAGCATCTGAGAAATTCTCAGGGGCCTGCCACCCTGAACTTTGCTTAACACCCTGGCACTCTGGGGACATTTCTGGCAACTTCTGTGGGAGGCACCTGATTGGGATGTTAACTCTGGTGCTTCATGGATTACAGAATGGTACTCTGCTTGGGACACACCTTGAGGCTCACTGACCCAGCAAGCCTGGGGTTAAACGTTTCTCTTGCAAATGTGTTAGGCAAAGCCTGTACCATATTTCATTGGGAGACAAGTATGGTTTTTTACATCACCCATGGGAAATGCTGAGGACATTCAAGCTACTGGCTGCTGAAGGATCTGCAGGATGCCAGGATGAACCTTGCCTGGGATGCAAAGCCACCGCACGGTGCAACAATCAACCAGCGACAGGACCTGTCCTCTGCCCTGCAGGCACACCATACAAGTGGGCATTGGAAATACGCTTTTAGCAGTCTTTAACATGAGAAGAAAAGCCCAAGGAAAGTAGGCCACTGCCAAAGTACACCAGGCATCAGCATATGTTCCACCTCACGGCTCCAACAGGATTCATTGAAAGGAAAAAAGTATTCAGTCTACACCTATTTGCTTATGTGAGTGGCCATGCCTGGTGCACACCTGTAATCCCAGCACTTGGAAGCTGGAGGCAGTAGATCAGGACTTCGAGATCATCCCGGCTATATAGGGAGTTCCAGGCCAACCTGGGCTATTAATGCCGACGATGCTGTCTCATAAAAACAAACACAAAGTTCTGCATTTGCGGATTCCTGCAAATAATCATAAGAAGGCAGATTTATGGGCCCTGTGTATCGTTTTTTCCTATCCTTTAATAACATATTCCCCTGCTACATATTTTGATAATACTACTGATGGGTTGACATTTGTATCTGAAATGTTATGTCGTGCATATGCACGATTAAAACTTCTTAGCACTCAACCTGTAATTGATTAAATCCGTGGCCAAAAAGGTATGGGACGGCCCCTGGAGGTCCGTGGAACCCGGTGGGTTTTCTTTATAGTGTGCTAAATGTCAGCACAAGCGTGGCTTTCAAAACCACTTCCTCAGGAAGACACTTAAAGAGAAGGAGTATTTGGAGAAAGAAAATGAAGTCTGTATGGAGAAAAGAGGAGCTAAGTGCTCCTTCATCACAGGAGGATATATCTGTTATTAAATTCGGTAAAAAGAAAAATAATAGAGAGTCTGAACCAGCTCTCCACCAGTGGAAATAAACCAGTGGTACGCAGAGCAAGAGTTAAACTCTTCCCCAAGGAAGTAAAAACTCCAGTCATAAGACTGACAATTTTCTTTTGAAACTGAATTGAGAAAATAACCAGTGGCACCCCCAGGAATGGACTGGAGATCTGGGGTGTTAATTTCATCATTAAGATTTCTTAGTTGTTGCTGCAGTCACTCACTCAGTTATCACCCCCACCCCCAGAGTTTTACTAGCTGCCTGTCCAAAAGTGCACAATGAGAGTGTATTTTATTGGCAAATACTTCCAAGAAGTAAAATTGGCAAATCTATAACTTGGTGATAGCTCCTCCTGGATGAGGGAGGCCGCAAGCTGGGCACACGTGTGGCCTGATGTGGGCAACCTGTTCCCACCAAGGCTCATGTTGAAACTTGATCTTCAGGGTCATCTCTTCTTGAATTTTTATCAGTATATGTTGACTACACATAACAATGTGTTTTATCATGTTTTCATACATGTCCATAACATGTTTCGATCATGCTCACACACCTCTACCCTGCTCGTCTGTTCATTTCCTCCCCAGCCTCCTCTCCTTCTACTTTCATAGCTATTTTCTGGAAATTTCTACCTGAGTACAGTGATTATTCTAGGGCTCCTTAGCTGCCACAGCCTCAGGAAGTTTCAAGGCCTGTGATGGTCCCTCAATTCCATGTCACCATTGGTCCTTTGGTCACCGGTCAGGCCAAAGGTAGACCTCACTTTCACCAGATCCCAATGAGGGAGCTGCTCTGCTACATAGGAAACTCCGACCCAGAAGCAGGTCATTTATGAACAGTTTTTCCACCAGGTTCCACACGGGCGAGAGGGCAGCCCCCTTTCCGGCCGCATCCCGTTTTCCCCTGACAAATGGCTCTCTGCACCAACCCGGGTCCTGCCAGTCAATTCCACATGTCAGGTTGGCTGAATCAAGGAGCCCAGATTAGGTCAAGCATCATTCTGGATGTTTCTGTGAAAGATGAAGTTAACATTAAACTGATGACTGAGTAAGGCAGAAAGCCCTCATGTGGGTGGATCTCACTTAGTCAGTTGGGGTTGAAATACAAAAGACTCCTCCCTAGCAACAGGGACTCTGCAAGTGATGAGGAGGGACAGTGCAGGCTCTTTGCTGAGTCTCCACCTACTGGTTTATCCTAGATAGTGCATCCAAAACCCAGTGCAATTCCTTAAAACAAACCTGCAGAGCTGGGTGTGGGGTAATCCTAGTGCTCAGGAGGCAGATCAAGAGCTTGTGGCTATGTAGCAAGTTCAAGGCTAGCCGGGATGTGGGAGGTCTTGTCAAAACAAGAAAATACCCAAGGGGGGAGAGAGAGAGAGAGGGAGATAGAGAGATGAGAGAGATAGATAGATAGATAGATAGATAGATAGATAGATAGAAGAGTTTCTTGCTCATCAGTTTCTAGAATCTTAACAGAAGTCTTGTGGGCCACAAGAATATATTATAGAGATTCAGCTGCATATTAAGGCTATACCTAGAAATTCCAAGGTATTTTTCTAGAGGAAGCCATTTGTCATGGAATATTTAGTGTCATTCAGTTTTTAATATTTCAGCTGTCTTCTGCTATGAAATTCTTGTGGGCCCATATCCTACTAGACCATATTGGCAAACAGTGTAAGCTTCTCAGATGCTGATCCTGTCTCTAGGTAACTAACTCCCCCAAAGAGCCTAGGAGACAAGAAGAATGTAGATGCATGGCGTTGCTTCTTGTACAAATGAAACTCAGACCATCCTTTGCCTTCAGGCCTAGTGGTATTCCAGAGCTATTGACTGAGAACAAAGGAGGTTTTTGCATATCCAGGTGGCATAAAGAGTGAGGCAGAATTCCTGGTGGCAGAGAGTCACGTGGTGAGGAGAGGAAGAACAAGGCAGTTTTTCTGTAGGTGGTGGACAGAGCTGCATACCAGAGAGAAGAGAGAAAGGCAGAGATTCCGTAGATGGTAAGGCAGATCTCTTGTAGAGATTTCTCAGAGCCAGGAATAAGGAGCCAGGAAAG
The DNA here is from genome assembly GCF_903995425.1 of Onychomys torridus. Lineage (NCBI taxonomy): Eukaryota > Metazoa > Chordata > Mammalia > Rodentia > Cricetidae > Onychomys > Onychomys torridus. The sequence continues at coordinate 2,163,143 of NC_050464.1, read as the reverse complement.
AAAGATGGAGGAGGAAGGAACCGAGGACGAAGATGAAAAGCATAGGAGCTTACAAAAACTGTGAGGACAGGAAACATAGGCACAGGGAGGAGCTGAGTGTGAGGACGGAGCCAAAGCTGTGTAGATAGAATTCTGTCATAGAGGAATAAAGTAAATGGACAAAGAGCTTGGTGTACTTAGATTCACTTCCTGAAAATAATTCTCACCATTCATAGTTTCTCTTCTGGGCCCCTGGGAAGAATATCATTAAGGCTGGTCCTATAATAATATTCGAGAAAGAAGTCCTGATTTCCTTTGATAGCCACAAAGGATTTGATCTTGCGAATCACAGGTTCTTTTACTCTGATCTTAATTTCTAACATTAACTTAGATTATACATAACACTTCACACAATATATGTAGGTTATAGAATGTGTATGTGTGTTTGTGTGAGTGTGTGTGTGTGTGTGTGTGTGTGTGTGTGTGTGTACACATATATGTAGGCATATAGGATGGTACAAAAGAGGCCACAGAGTTCAAAGATACCTTGCTGGAAGTAGAGGCAGAGCCAATACAAATGTAGAGTAAGCCACTGCAGATGATTAGATACTAGTGAACCCAGCTAGAGGTGTGTGGAGGTGAGCAGAGTAGAGCCACACGGTTACAGAGCCCAGCTGAACCTCAAGGTCACTGGATGGACAGAGAGATGGACTGATGACGATGATTTCAGTGGCCCAGTGAAGACAGGAGTTTGCTGTTCATGATGCCCTTGATGTATGCACTGGGTGGTGAGATGACAGGTTCATGGCACTGCCATCCAACAGTAGGCATCCTCCTTTATATGTGGCTCAGGTGAGAGCATTTTATCCTTTGTTGGCCTGATCTGTTTGATGAGCTCTGTGGTCTGATTTTTTCGATATAATTTTAATAGGTCCATGTCCCTACTCTACTTGGTAAGATGCACATTTAGCTGTAAGTTGTTCATCAGTGCCTCATAGGGGATGCTGCCTAGGTCCTGGGGTTCACAGCCAGAATGAGGGGCACACTCATTCTGCTGCAGGATTTTTACCCTCAGTGATGCTAAATGCTGCTTGTAAAATGGGCAGAGCCCAGCCCAAATGCTTCATACAGGAAAAAGTAATTTGGAGCCAGGAGCAGCCTGGTGCCCCTCGAACCTTCTCCCTCCCTCCCTCCCTATTGGAGATTCACAACCCGACAGCTGTGATTGCTACATGCTATATCGCCACTGTCGTTACTACTTCACATTGTGTGAACAGAGAGAGAGCTATTACAACAGTGTTCACCGGAAACAACTGATGAAAGTTTTTAAAAATTTACCTTCTTTATCAATTCTTTGAGAGCTTCACACCATGCACCCCAGTTCTGCTTACCTCCTGGTGCCCCCATCCCCTCCCTTCATCCTTGCAGTGTACGCCCCCCCCACAAAAGAAAATTTAAAAAATCAAAACAAACAAAGCAAGTAAGTAAACAAAACCAAGAACAAAACACAGAGAGGGAGAGACACAGAGAGAGAGACAGAGGAGAGAGAGAGAGAGAGAGAGAGAGAGAGAGAGAGAGAGAGAGAGAGAACCTCTTTGTTCCTCCTATTTCTCCCCTCTCCGACACCTCTTCCTTGGTCCTGGTGGCATTAGGATCCTTGGTGTGTCACACAGAATACTCTTTTGTCCTATCTAAGCTGACTAGCTGATTCATTCATTGCAATGAGCCGCTGGTCTGGTTCCAGGCCTCTGCTCTCTGGTACACCATCATCACAGGAACTCCTCTGAGATATCCCATGGCCGCCCAGAGTCATGGAGGTCCTGTGGGTATCGTTCCACAGGACTAGACCCTTCACAAGCTCCAGCAGGGTGGGTCAACCCAAGGCTTAGCTGTGGGCTGAGTTGGTCAGTCCGGGCCACTGGGGCCACCCACCTCAGGTGAGGGGGTAGAGTCAGCTTGCCTATGCCCATGCCCTCAGGGTCAGTTCACTCTTGCCTGTGGTGAGGGGAGGGTGGGGCCCTCTCTCCCAAGTGCCAACTCTCCCTTGAGGGTTGGGGCCAGCTCAGTAGTGTCCAGTGAGAGGCAAGGCCAGCACTGCTTCTCTGGGCCAGAGAAGGGATGGAGTCGGGTCAGCATGGACGTCTAGTTTCATCTCCCGTGGTTCCTTTGGTCCCCTGAGGTGACGGGCCACAGACATCCACACAGACCCCAGCCGCAGCTGGACCACAGACTCAGACATGGCCCTCAGCAGCAGTGTAGGCCCAGACGACATCAAGCCTCTAGGTGGAAGCATTGGCCATTCAGGTTGGGATGGTTCTGGTTGCAGTATGGTCCTCAAACACCACCAAGGCCTCAGGCTGTGGCCCCCACCCGGGCTTCTGTGTGACCTTTGGTGGCAACACAGGACTTGGATTTCAGCATAGCCATGGTAGGACCACAGACCCAGACATGGTCCTCAGCAGCAGCTGGGTCTAGATGTCAACATTACCTCAGGTGGCAGTGTAGGCCACTCAGATTGGCACAGCAGCATGGCCCCTGGACACCAGCACTGCCCCAGGTGGCAGCCCAGACCACTGGAATCAGCATGGCATGGCCTTTAATGGTAACCAGAGCCAAGGACTGCTGGAGCCCTGGTTGCTGCAGGACCACGGAACTAGACATGGCTCCCAGCTGCAGCCCTGACCCAAGCATCACCATGGCACTGGGTAGTAGTATCTGCCACTCAGATCTGTATAGCTCTGGCTACAGTATGGCCCTTGGGCACCTACATGGTCCAAAGTGGCTGATCAGACCCCAGGCAACCATACAGTTTTTGACAACCGATAAACTTTTAACCCACTGAATCCAAATATCAGTTGTTTAGGATCTATGCAAAGCTCCCTAGGCATATTAGTGACCCAGATGTTTTGCTTTCTGAGGGACATTTCTGAGTTCTTCTGGAAAAAAGGTGAGGGTTTAAAGTTCGACGTGGTGACGTCACTCCACTGTGCAAGCCACTCAGTGAGCCCCTGCTGCACTCGGGTGACCTGTAGCTGCTCTGCTGGGCTGGCCGGGCTCCCCCTCAGCCCTGTTGCTACAGCTTTGTGCCTGTACCCTCCCCTGCTGCTCTTCACAGCAGAGCACCAAGAAATTCTTCAGCATCTCCGGCCTCCATTTTCCTTCCGGGTGTTGCCCCTCCCCTCCCCCACCTGGCTGGCTTCATGCATCCTTGCGTCGTGGGCATCTTTTCTTTGAGAATGCTGTCTCCAAGCCCCTGTCGTATATATCTAGGGTGCTGCTTTCAGTGTCATTACACAGCTTCTGTTCAATACCCAGCAGTGTTTGCTGAGAGGAGAAACAAGAAAGGAAAATGCTCAATGAAAGAAACCAAACAGACATCAGCTTAACCATTTATAGGCTGGCCTCAGGCAGTGGCCATGCCACCCACAATAAAGTAGACCCAGACCAAAATATGTGTTGAGGAGAGACTAGAAACTGTACCAAGAATGGAGACAGAGTAGAACTGAGGAAGAAGGGGAATGCCCTCGCCTGTGTGGGCTCCCACTGATAAGCTGTTGTCAGGGTTACCGTTTCCAGAAAGGGAACTGGAGCTCACAGAAGGACCTGTTTACCTCCAGGGCCCCCAGCGGGAAAGCCACAAAGAGGGCTTCTGGATCTGCATTCAGTGCATACCCCACATTTTAGCTTATCTGAGATGAGACAAATCTAAGGTATTAATAAGAACTCACTTTCACAATTCTATATGCTCATTGCTCTGCTTTAAAAATATATTTATCTTAAATTATGCTATGCTAATTAGCCCTACCATTTCCAGACAGCTAATCTGTTATTGGGTGTCACTTTCTTGATTTAGATGCCACAACTAAACCCTAATTTAGACTCATTCCTTTTTAAATAACATTGACAGAAGTCTGTGCCTCCTAACGTCTTCTGCTGTTCATTGCATGCAAATGTGTTGTGTGCATGAGGCTTCGCCACCAGAAAACTCTGGATTAGCGATTTATTTTAAAGAGGATGCTTTGTGACTCTTGCAGAGGACCCAGAGCCCATTTCCCAGCACCCACATCTGGACCCTCCCTACCCCTCCACCCCAGGACCCATGGGATCTAATATTCCTTTTGGCCTCCTCGGGTACCTGCCCACATTTCTGTCTGTCTGTCTGTCTGTCTGTCTGTCTGTCTGTCTCTGTCTCTGTCTCTTTCTGTCTCTCTCTCTCTCTTTCTCTCTCACACACACATTTAAAAATGATAAAAATAAATCATAGAAATGTTGCTTGCAGATACGTTTGTGATCTCTGATAGCTAATTAATGTCCCTTGATAAACTTCCCTTGTGAGACCTTATTTTCCTCTAAGATCTTATGTTAGAATAATGCCTTTTAGGGTAAATAAGAGTTTTAAATTATTGTTTTTATTTCCTTTTTTAAAAAACAGGATCTCATTATCCAGCCCTGACGGAGGTAGAACTCATTACATAGATCAGATTCACCTCAAATTCTCAGAGCTCCACCTGCCTCTGCCTCCTGAGTGCTGGGATGAAAGGCCAGACGGTCAATCATCTTCCACAAATTCTCCATTGTGTGTTTCCCATCACGTCTTCCCAAGAGTGAACAGGAGCTGGAGCCGTTCAGTAGTTACTAAGCACCTACTATGTCGCCAAAAACCAGGCAGTTGCCAAGAATATGAGCACAAAATACCTTCCGCACCCAGTGACTGACACACAGCTTCTTGTGTTGTGAGGGGTCCCGTGAGTGGATGAGGGAGCTGCAGACAACACGGAAAGTTTCCCACGTGTACAAAGCTAAATGTTAATTCAAAATCAGACGTGTGACTTCAGCACCCTGGATGCTCAGTGTGTTTATTACATAGAGTTGAGCAGAGGGGTGGGCTGTTGTGTCCAGCTGAGCAAGAAGACCAGGTTAGTACCTGGAGACAAAGAGAGTCAGGGGTTATGGGATCCAACTAGATCATGGAGACAGGTATAGATTGTAATATCTGGGGAAAAAGCTATGGTGGATATTTTCTGCACACACTGTCCACATCTACACATCCACACAGAGGAAGGTTTTGCTATTTTCCTCTGAGCCTCAATCAGGAATGCTCCATTTTAAAAACAGTGACATTTGATTTGTTGACTTGAGTTTCATAAAAGTTTGTTAAATGAGTTTTGGCGTGGAGTTGGGACAGAAATTCTGCTTTTGAAATGGTCCTAAGCACACTTCTGCACTTTGAACTAGGTATTTATGCAAGATGATCTTCCAGTATTGGTGATTAGAAAAACCAAAGCACTCTAAAAAGTGCCAACTCTAAAAAGCGCCGAAGATGGTCTGTGTCCTGCAGCTACTAATACTCAACCAAGATTTAAACCTTTATGTAAAATAAACAAACATACCCATCTCATTAATATGAAAGTTTGCTTTTATCTTTCATAGATGGTAAAATTGTATGCACAGCAATGAATTGTTTTAAAATAAACTTCTTCGTGGTTATCAATAATCCTTTGACCTGTCATGTTAGCATGAATGTCTTGGGCACAAATGGAAGAAAATTAAAAAGCCAGACTCTAGCATGCATACATGGGTGGGTAAGGTGGGTCGGTGGGCCAGCATACAGTAACAAATTGGCCTAGCCTACGTCCTATGGTTGGTACCAGGAATGCAGTTTGGACATTTTCATATTTTTTAAAAACAGAGTTTTCTGTAAGCTTGGCTGCCTTTGGACACACTATGTGGTACAGGATGACTTTGGTCCTGCTGCCTCTACCTCCCAAATGCTGGGGTTACAGGTCTGTGCCACCATGCCTGGACACACCTTTGGACTTGGATCTACCCCCAACCCACCCACCCCCAAAAAACTCAAGGTGAAATAAGTTTTGTTTTGTTTTGTTTTGTTTTTAATTAGCCCTTGCCCAGTGTTTCCTGGCCCAGGCTGATTTAGGCTGACCTAACACCGACCTGTTTGAGAACCTCTGAGTGTCATTCCCCTTACACCACCAGATCCTGTGTGCCAAAAATTTACATGCTCACCTTGCTTTAACTGAAAATTATGAATGGACACAAACGTGTGGTTGGAAGTCTGGCAGTCCGCTTTGGGGTTTGCAATACTTGGAGTATTTAGTATTTTGAGACAAGGCGTCTCTTTCCAGGACTGACTTCCTTGCCTTAGCCTCCTGAGTTTGGGATCACTCACGTGCATCAGTACACCAGGCTTGATACAACTCTTCCGTTTGCTCCTGTTTGCCAAAACACGAAACAATGGCGTGGAAAGTATTGCTATGACTAGAGAAGCCAGTGAAAGCCCTGGACTTGAGGGAAGGACCCACCCTCTGGGCCCTTGGGGCGGAGACTCCACTGAAGAGAAGGCTTACAGATGTCTCCATGGCGACGCATCACAAAGGCACAGCCCGGAGGCTGGGGCGCGGAGCGGAGGAGTATTTCTGCCTTGTCAGGGCTGAAGTGGGCCTTTGGGGACCAGATGGCCCAGTGTAGGGACAAGGCTCCGTGCCCCACTCAATGTGACCCCAAGCTCCAGTCAAGTAAGGCTGCCCAGGCTGCGGGTCTGCCGGGGCGGGGCGTGCTGTGTGTGCAGTGGGGGTGTCTAAAGTAAAGTAGGTACTTTCTGCCCAAGGGCGTCCATCCACATTTAGGGGTGTTGCCTCGCTCTTAAAAGAGGGTCTAACCCAGGGAGGCACAAGGGAGTCAGAATGACCAGGAGCCCATGACCTCGCTCTTCATAGGCCCTGCCGTGCTCCCTCTCTAAAACTCTGGGTGCTCCCTTCAAACACTTCAGGAATAACCCCGAGGGGACACGATAAAGCCACCGCTAGTGTCTTCCAAGGATAACGGGGTCAAAGACAAGTGAAGAGATCTGGGGAAGCTTGGGAGGGAGAGAAGGAGCGGAGCTGGTTCTTAGTCTCGGCAAACAGCAAACATCGTGGGCTGGGCCGGGTAGGGGGTGGGGGTGAGGGGAGGAGGAAGAGAGGGGCAGGGCCAGCGGGGCTGCAGACTGGGCTGCAGACCGGGCTGCGAGCTAGCTGGGCCTGTTTCAAAGGCGCTCTGCCAGGTGACAGATGGAGAGCTTTGCTCGGTGGTTCTTGCTTGCCGAGGCAGCGGGCTTTACCAGCTCAGCGTTTTGCATTCGTGCAAAGTCCCCTCCCTGGTTGTTAGCCGTGACACTAGAAGCGTGATTACTGACTGCACCGTCAGCTCCTGCATCCCTTCAGAGCAATAAGGGCGGGCTGCAGCCTTCTAGCCTAGCTGCTTCCAGGGCTGTGCCGGGTCTTTCGAATTAAGCTTCTAGGGGAACAATGAAGCGTGTGTTCACATTCCAATCGGGTTCTCTGTAAACTAAGAATGCAAAGTGGAAAAAAAATCAGTTCAAAAACTTCCCATTTCCCTCTCTAAGCACTCTGTCAGGGTTTCCCCAGTAGTGGTCCCCCTTTTCCCCCGAACAGGTGAGGTTACCTGAGCGATCATACTCCACCGGACTTCCGGTGTTGCCCAAACTGCCAGGAACTCTACTCTGAACTCAACTCCAGCTGTTGGCTAGGCGGGTTCTCGAGTGTCCCAGAAGGGCCTCTACCTCAGCATGTGCAAAATCACGTTCCTGTTCTCCTGGGAACCTTCCAGACTCTGAGAGTGTAGGGACAAGGGTCCAGGCTGTTGGGTAAGGCAGCTTCCTTGACACCTTCATTCGATTACAGAGCTCTTCCATTCAGCCTTCACTTTCTTCTCCTGAGTCAACAACATGCCTCTGCCCCTTCAGTCTGTCACAGCCACTCACCAAGCCCATCTTCCATGGTTAGCAAAGTCACCCTCCTAAAGGAGCAATGTGTCACTGTTTTAACTTTGGTTCCCTAACCAGAGACAGGTGATGGCTGTTGTTGAGTCTCTCCTGTGACTGAGTGAGCAGTTCCGGGGTACTCTACTCACGGTTGCTATGCAAAGCCACAGACTGGTGGCTTAAAATAACACTAATTTATGAGCCCACTGGCCGGACACAGATTCTACGTGTAGGCAGGGCCTTGCTTCTGGAATCTCCAGGCCAGGAACCAAGCTTCCCACCTTTAGTTCCTGCTGGCTGTCAGGAGTTGTTTTTTATTTATTTTTTAGAAGAGTCTAACTAGTCTAGCCTGACCTTGAACTCATGAACCTCCTCCTGCCTCTGAGGTGCTAGAACCCCTGGTTCTGTGAGCATTTGTAACCATGGATATGTCATTCAGTCTCTGCTTCTGAGGCCCCACCGTCTGTCACAGGGATACTTGTCTTGGCATTTCAGGTCCCTGGGGACAATCTGGATGATTTTCCCATTTCTGGATCTGTGATTGCATGCTTAAGGATACTCTTGTCAAAATACGGTCAATTTCCAAGTTCCAGGATTTCAGACACAGACACACCTTTCAGGGCCTCATCCAGCACATGATATGATCTTATTAATTAGTGCATTTAGTCATCAAAACAGTGAGGTGAGAATTGTTAGATGCACAGCTGGAGAGACGGCTGGAGAGATGGCTCAGCAGTTAGAGCACTGGCTGCTTTTGCAGAGGACCTGGGTTCGGTTCTCAGCACTCATGTGATGGCTCACAACCACCTACAGCTCTGGTTCCAGGGGACTCAACAGCCTCTTCTGGCCTTTGTGGGCTCCTGCAGGCACACACACACACACAAACACACACACACACACACACACACACACATAACAAAAGAGTCATCTGATAAAAAGAATTATTAGATGTTGTTAGTTAGTACCTGTGTAGTCGGACTTTTTTTTGGACCACCAGCTCCCAAATAATGATACAGAGACTTCTTGTTAATTATGAAAGCTAGGCCTTAGCTTAGACTTGTTCCCAACTAGCTCTTAAAACTTAAATGAACTTGTTTATATTAAGCTACATTCTGTATATTAATCTAGGTTCTGCCCCATGGCTCATTCCCTCTCTTCCATACTGTACATCTGACTTGCTCTGAATCTCTATGGTGAATCTTGAGTGCTTCAGATTCTTCCCAGAGTTCCTCTGCCTAGAAGTTCTGCCTATCCTCTCCTGCCTAGCTATTGGCTGTTCAGCTCTTTATTAAACCAATCAGAAGGTGCTTTGGCAGAGACACATCTTCACAGTGTACAAAAAGCTTATTCCACAACATACCTGCCTCATCTGTCAGGTTGTTGTGAAAACAAAATAATCTACATAGAAAACCTAGTATGGCTTAGTACAAACACACATTAGTCATTATTTAATAATGTAATAAAATATACATATATTATTTATCTCTCTCTCTCTCTCTCTTTTTTAGACAAGGTCTCACTGTGTAGTCTTGGCTAGCCTGGAACTCTCTCTATAGATTAGTATGGTTTCAAGCTCAGTAGAAATAAGGCTGCCTCTGTCTTCCGAGGGCTTGGATGCAAGGCCTCTGCCACCATACTCTGACTAACATGACCAACACAACCATGAACAACTTGGATAAGTCACTGTGGTTGTCAGGGTAAGGTTTTATGAGGGAGGCGGTCAAAGGAAGACTTCACAGCAGGACCGGACTATTTCCTCTTAGCTTCACGTGGGCCGATTGCGGTGCTTCAGACTCCAGCTCCTTATTCACATCAGAGAAATGCTCTACTTCACATCTGTTTCCTTGTCAGACCCCTGTCAAACTAAACCACAGCTCAGATGCCCCCCCATTTGATAAAATCCCTCTGGGATCTGACCTATCCTCCCCCACATCTGAGCAAAAGAATGGCATCCATTTGAGGATGAACATAGGATGTCGGCCCACTGCTGAATCTGTGCTCCTAGACAGGACTCCATGGCATCTCCATGGGACTGATTTCCCAAGCCAGGAGAGGGCTCTGTGTCCCAGTGCTGAGCATGGTGCTGGCCCATGGCAGGGAATCGGAAGAACCAGAGCTAGAAAAGAAAAAAACAGACCAGGAAACAGAACTACAGGAGACATGAGTTTGAGGCCACAGAAAAAGCCTTTGGGATACCACCAACCTCTGAGAATGCAGAAGAAACCAGTAACATACAAAGACTTCACCGGAAACAGTTTGAGGATGTTGTCATTATGGATCATAAATCCTCAAGTAAAGCAGAGAATTAACTCTGATAACACCATTTTCAGGAACTTTGTCAATGAAGGTCAAATCATACACGTACAAAACTGACAAAAAGCTTTGCAGTAAGAAGATCATTCAACATGAAACAGAGACGTGCTGGAAATCAGATGAGCATCCCAGGGCCTTAGGATTAGAGAACAGACGGAAGCTGTGCTCTGTGTTTAGATGGCATGGGAAGGAGACCTTCTTGCCTCTGTTCCCCGGAGGCAGCCAGGCACGATGCTCCTGTTTCCTATAGGTTCCTAGAGCCAGGCACTCAGCAATCCACGCTGCCAGCAGCCAGTCCTCAACTGGCCTCAGCAGTGCACAGACCCCTGAATGGGAACATGTGTCTGTGTGATTGACTGGAAGGCGCCACCTGGAGCTGTTTCATCAGGGTTCTCAAGGCATATCTGGGTTTGATGAAAGCAATCTGCCTTTCATGAATGGACACACACACACACACACACACACACACACACACACACACACACACCACAAATTCCAATCTGTATTCTTAACGAAGTATAAAAAGCAGCAAATAATTACCCAGAAATGCAAAATGATAAGACGACTGAATTTTGACTCTACATTGAGCACATCTGGAGGCAATATACTCTGAAATCATTTTTGGTACTGGCCCTACCTACAAGCCACTGTGAACTGCAAGAAAGGGACTAGGTTACTCCTGGGCAGGCAGGGTGTGCAGTGTGGATATGATGGACAATGCAGTGGTACATAGCCCAAGCTGGAGGGAGCTGGATGGCAAGAGATTTTTTATCACTTAACTCAAACTAGAGTGTGATTTTAAACTTACGAGTTAATTTCTAGAATTTTCCCTTTGATCGTTTTGGATTGTGGTTGACTAAAATATCCTTCATTAAAATTGCAGATAAGGGAGACTGCTATATTTCTAAGAAATTTTGTGCCACTCTGTTGACGTAGGGAGCTGGCCTGTTGATGTAGGAGCTGGTCTGATGATGTAGGAGCTGGTCTGATGATGTAGGAGCTGGTGTGATGATGTAGGAGCTGGTCTGATGATGTAAGAGCTGGTCTGATGATGTAAGAGCTGGTCTGATGATGTAAGAGCTGGTCTATTGATATAAGAGCTGGTCTGATGATGTAAGAGCTGGTCTGATGATGTAGGAGCTGGTGTGATGATGTAAGAGCTGGTGTGATGATGTAGGAGCTGGTCTGTTGATGTAGGAGCTGGTCTGTTTATGGAGGGAGCTGAGAAGATACTCTCTGCTACTGCTGGTGCCCACTGGCAGATCTCAGCATCCTTCTGCAGTCACTTGGCACTGTTTCCTCTGTCATCTGAAGGCACTTTCTTTGCTTTTCAGGACACTCCATGCCGATTTTCTCCTGTACTAGCTGCCTGTTCCTTACAGCTCTTTTCACTGGGTTCTTTTCTTGGTCTTCAAGCTCAGGATTTAGCCTTGTAAATTAACTTCCTGGTTGCTCTTACCTACACTCATAGTTTTTAGTAACATATATGCTACAAAATTTTACAGTTACTGAAAAGGGTGAGTTACTATGCTCCAGGTAAGTCACTATAAGGCTCTGTTAGTAACCGATATAAGAAAGAGATACCTTTCATATATGAATTCACTTTTGTAAATCAAAATGATGAGAGCCAAACCCCACTGTCTTAGTTTCTTTTCTATTGCTATGGAAAAACACCATGACAACTTATAAAAGAAAGCATTTAATTTGGGGGCTCACCATTTGGGGGGCAGTCCATGATCACCATGACAGGAAACATGGCAGCAGGTAGGCAGGCACAGTGCTGGGAACAGTAGCTGAAAGCTCACATCTGATCTACATGAGGCAGGGGGAGGGGAGAGAGAGGAGAGAAAGACACTGGGCTTGGCATGGGCTTTTAAAACCTCAAAGTCCACCTGCAGTTGGCATACCTCCTCCAACAAGGCCATACCTCCTAATCCTCACACACCACCAACTGGTCATTAAGCATTCAAATATATGAGTCTATGGGGGCATTCTGATTTAAACCACAACACCCATTATGTCTATGTTTACATGCATGTATATATAGTCAGAATATGATCCCATGTCCATCTGTACATGTCAGGGCAGACCCGCAGCACCCAAGGAGTTACCTTCAAGCTAGATCCAAGGGTTTTATTGCAGAAAGAATTTCAATGAGCAAGCATATGAAGAGGAGTTGGAGTTTACTGAAGACACTTTTAGCATGGACCTTAAGCATCAGGGTTAAGAGAGAGACACTCAGAGAAAAAAATGAGACATATCCAAGTCTGGGTATAGGCTTCCGCAGGGAGTGCCCAGCTTCACTGTCTTTATAGTGAGCTCATACATATGATCCCATGGCTTTCCAAGTTACAGCGTTTCAAGGGTATAATTTACAACCAAGTTCAGTGATTAAGCAAAGCTTGAAATTTAATTAAAATTTAAAATTAAGTAAAGATGTATAAGCAAGGTCGCTTATTTCTTGCATCAAGAATTTCTGGTGTAGTTGAAATTGTAAAATAGTTTTTTATGGTTTTTTTTAACCCTTTTAGAGCTTTATTGAGAGAAAGAGGGAGAGGGGGAGAGGGAGAGAGAGAGGGGGGAGAGAGAGAGAGACAGGGAGACAGCGAGGAGGGAAGAGAGAAAGCTTAAGGTGGTTTTGTGTGTATGGATTTTAGGATGAGTGAGGAATTCGAATATGGTAAACTTCCGGCCCTAAGCATTACAAATGCTTTAACCATCCTTGTTGGAGGTATCTTTGGGAAAACATGACCGATCTCTGCAGGCAAAAGTCCCTGTTCCCTCTTAATTTTCTTTTTACTCTGCCTCATACAGATGTGGAACAAAATAGGTAGACTGGCAGCATGGGCTGGCAGGGAGGAAGACCCTGGAGGAGGGTGACAGTGACCATGAGATTAAAGAGGCAAGGGGAGGTGTCCAGGATGCCAATGTGTGCACCTATTTTCCTAACAAAATGCAAGCTGGTCACTAAAACATAATAGGGGCCACCAGAGGGTAGAACTCAAATCAACTTTCTTCACACTTTTAAACACAAGCCTAGGAGTTGTTTAAAACAGCATGTATGTGGGGCTGGGGAGCTGGCTCAGCAGTTAAGAGCACTGACAGCTCTTGAGGAGGAACCAGGTTCAGTTCCACATCAGGCAGCTCAAAATGACCTGGTACCCTCTTCAGTCACTAGCTCATGTGACATACATTTACATACACATCAATTAAAAAAAATAGCATATATGAATGCTCAGAAAAAGTAACAGACATGTTTTAATGTCAGCATGAGCCCAATAGTGAAGTCTACCTACCCATTCTTACTGAGACCATAAATGGACCCTTATGGCTCATTGGATCCTAAGATGAAATTACTGTACAGATTTTTCTCTTGCGATCTTATTTTAATTTTGGAAGCAGCATCTGGTCAGGAGATTCTGCTTTGCCACATTTCCAATCACCCTGGTTTCCTTTTTAGCAGGTGACACCAACTGGGATTCCTATGCTACCACAATGAAGACAGCATTCACACCTAAAGCAGGAGTGGTGCCCAGTTTAATACGGTAGGTGTCTGCTCACGTCACATCGACAGACCCATGCAGTCTGACTTTGTCTTTTATTGATCAGAATCCAGAACAAGTAGACATAGCAACTGATAACATCCGGTGGAATAGGGTCCCCGTCTACTCTGCCATCCTCTGGGTGTCTTGAGAACCCACCCTTCAAAATTCAGCCGGACTTTCTATAAGGAAATCGGAAAACTCCCCACTTGTTGTTCCCAATGTCACTGAACTCTGGGTTGCCACAGACCTGTGTTGATAAACGTTATAAATGGCTTGAGTACATCCCATAGGCTATAGCGGGCAGGCAATGCAGTGGCAGCTGAGTGGACAGAGAGCGCAGGGAAGGATATTTTTCAGCACCATCCCCCACGCTGTCCTGGAAGCGCATACAGCTGTCCTCTAGACTTCCACAGTTCCAGTTAACTCTGGCGTTAGCTTGCAGCGTCCCTCGAGACTCATGTGAGCTGAGGGCTGTGTACTTTTTAACCACTTCTGAGCTCAGCCGTGGGATAGTGTATCAGTTACTTTTCTGTTGTCATGAGAAGAAGTAAGAGTTTGTGTAGGTTATAGTTCCAGAGTGTTAGGGTGGTGGGGCAGCAGGTCACTGAAGCATGTCTTCAACCACAAGGCAGAGAAGAGCAGTCTGGAAGTGGCCCAAGCTATGAGGCCACCTACCCACAAAAATGTACTTCCTCCAGCAAGCATGTACCACCTAAGGGCTCTATAACCTCCCCAGACGGTGCCCCTGAGTGTCAAATAGCCAAGCTTATGGAGGACATTTCCCATTCAAACCACCGCAGACCAGGGAGGGCAGTCCTGTCTTTGGCCACATGACTGATGGTTAGGAGATTAGAAGTTACCCCTGAGCCTTTGGTGCAAGAGTTGTGTTGACGATGTATCCGCTGGGGTGGGGCACCACACCATTACTTACTCTTTGCATTTTGGTAGGTTATAGTTCTCCGTAATGGTCTCTGTCTGTTGCAAATATTTCTTTGATGAGAAGTAAGACATACACTTGTGTATGAAGATTTGGAGTTAGGACCCACAGAGAGAGAGAACAGGAAATGTTCGTCTTGAGGTCAGAGTTAGCTCACCCACTCCGAGCTTTTCTAGTTCTGTCCATTTACCTGCAAAGTTTATGATTTTATTTTTCTTTACAGTTGAATTTCCATAGTGCATATGCACAACATTTTCATTCTCCATTCTCCAATGGAAGGACACTTAGGTTGTAAAAGCAATTTATTGATCACCCTATTATACTTCTTTGTAACTGAGTATATTAATGAAAATAAGTTTTAAACATTATCTATGACCTTAAGAATTGAGCTATCACAGTTATGTTAAGCACATAATTGCTCTAAGCAATATATATGGAGTCAACACTAAATATATTATTTATGAAAAAATTTAAATATTATATATAAAGTTAATAATTAATACATTAAAAGCATTTTAGAGGAACTACATGTTAATGAGATACATGAGCTTATTCTTCCAGCCTTCTGTGTTGTTTCTAGGGTGATAGGAGCACCCGACATCAACCTCCTTCTGTTTCTGTGGTTTTCCAGTGTACAGACGCTAGTGCCCAGGAAAGCTGTCCATCTCTAAATAAGCAGATTGTAAGAGAGAGAGAGATCCAGGGCCAGGGTGTTGTCATGTAGATGCCAGGAGTCACAGGGAGACTGTTGATGAGTGATCCGTTGATGGCTTAGTGGGGAACCCATTCCATTGTATTGAAGAGCAAATGACATGGCCTGCCATCCGTTCACTGAGTTAGTCCCTGTGGTCAGAGTCTGAGAAATAAACAGTTCCCCCGAATCGAACAGCGACTGAATCATGCCTGCTGTTCTTCTACTCTGATGTGACTTTTAAAATGTTGTCTAACTCAAGGCAGACTTGCAAAGCAGAAACAGGAATTTTGACAAATGATTTTCGGTAGATTTAATTTTTTTAATTTATTTTTATTTTATGTGTATGGATGTTTTGCCTGCATGCATGTCTGTGCTCCATGTGCATGCCTGATGCTTGAGGAGGCCAGAAGAAGGCTCTGGAATCCCTGGGACTGGAGTTACAGATGCTTGTGAGTGTCATGTGGGTGCTGGGAACTGGACCCAGGTCCTCTGCCAGAGTGGCCAGTGCTCTAACCACTGGGCCATCTATCTAGCCCCTGGTAAAAAAATTTAAAGAGAGGCTTTCAACTGTTACAGACTTTAAATACATTTTTGTCTAAATCTTGGAACCAAAATTTTAGTTTGTATGGTTTATGCCATCTTTGTGTGCTTGGTAAAAATCAGTTTTTAGTGCCAAAGATGCAAAACTATATTATTTCCTGTCAAGATGAAATCTATCTGCATTTATTATTCACATAAATGTTAACATATATTTTAAGGTATTTTAAGGGATATTAAGAGTAATATTGAAAAATAAATTATGGAATACATTTTTTAGGGAAAATTATTAAACGTAGACGAGGGAAGTGTAAAACAGTGTAAGTCTGACATGATTAGCAATAGCCAAGTAACGAAAAGAAAGAAACAAAGCCTGTAAGTTTTCTGTATGCTGAGGAATATCAGGGGAAGCAACATGGGTTGCCTGTGGTGTCACATGCTGTTAGTCTCTGAGTTCCAGGTCAGCCAGGGCTACATAATGGGACCCTGTCTCAAAACAAACAAGTAGGTGATGTTCCCTAGTTAAGTGTTGCTGTACAGAACACTGTGCTAAACTTCTGAAAATAAATAACAACTACATTTCAAAGTCAGAGCTAGCCAGGCAAAGTGGCTCATGCCTGGGATCCCAGCACTCAGGAGGCTGAGAAAGATGGCTGGTTTGAGGCGAGGCTGTCTGTCTGTCTGTCTTTCTTTCTCTCCTCTGTATCAGAAACAACTTCATTGATTTATAACACAAAAAGATTGAGTACATTCCAGTAAATATTGCAAACTGTGATTAGATTAAAAAATAGGATTAAAATACCTTACTGAGTGATGAACGCAGATCTGAAAATCATCAAATAGCACGATTCTTGGGAACCAGTTTTATGCAGTAATCTTGAAAAGTATGATGGCCCAGAAAAGTCTAGTTATATTTAAAGTCAGCAACAGCAGCTTGTACAGCTTCCTGAGCTCAGACTCGTCTTCCTCCCCAGCTAACAACGTTGCCCAGGGATTTTTTTTTTTAAGCTGAAAAACAAAAATGCTTATCTTTAAATATGTGAGGGGGAGAGCCATTTAAAGAACCCTGTGTGCTCTGCCATCTCCTTAGAAGCCTCTCCCTGAAGACTGATGAACATGTTGTAGCCAGGAGGAGACAGGGATCCAGATGTTACTCAGCCAGGTTGCCTTTAGCATGGAAATCTGCAGCATCCGGCTCAGCCTGTGATACCCAGGCCCCAGCATCAACGTTTACTCTATAGAAACACCTGCCACAGAAGATGAGCCCTGGACAAGTGTGGAACCTGAGTGACAAGCAGATGTCCTTAAAAGCTCTCTGACCAGGATTCCCGCAATGACTGCTTTTCTCACCCTTTCCCACATTTCTCATAATTCCGTCATTAAAGATTTCAGTTCATTCTTACTTTGAATTCTGGCAAAAAATAATACTTAATGGACGGTGGTATGAAATGTCTAGGAGCACACAGTATCTGGTGGTAATATCTCGTGATAATATCAGGTAGGGGTGATACTCGGGGATGACGCCATTTGGTGGTAATATCTGGTGATGATATTTGGTGACCTCT
Organism: Onychomys torridus; assembly: GCF_903995425.1. Lineage (NCBI taxonomy): Eukaryota > Metazoa > Chordata > Mammalia > Rodentia > Cricetidae > Onychomys > Onychomys torridus. The sequence continues at coordinate 2,145,793 of NC_050464.1, read as the reverse complement.
TTTTCAGCTGTGAGTTACAGTACTGGCAGCATGCATTTCACTGGAGACTTGCACACTGAAGAAGAGAATGCAGGGCTGGAGAGATGACTCCATGGTTAGAGCACTGGCCGCTGTTCCAGGGGACCTGGGTTCAGTTCTCAGCACCTACATGGTGGCTCACAACCATCCATAACCCCAGTTCTAGGGGATCCATGCCCTCTACTGGTCCTTCTCAGGTGCCATGTGTGCACAGACAGGCAGGCAAGACACCCAGACACGTAAAACAAATTAATAGATGTTTAAAAGATAGCAGTATCATAAATTCATACATCTTTCCCTTTAACCTACAAGAATATTTCTCTAGAGAGACGATTCTCTTCACCAGCTACCCAGATACATTGAAATAACTTTTGTACACGAGAATATACTATGGAACTCTTAAAAAACACTAAGATACATTTTATGTTATTATTTTTAAACAGTTTATTTAAATTGTTTAAACTAAATCGGTGTGAGGAAGTCAGATCCCTGGAAACTGGAGTTACAGGCAGTTGTGAGCCGCCAGGTGGTGCTGGGACTTGAACCCGGGTCCTCTGGAAGAGCAGCCGGTGCTCTTAACCGCTGAGCCACCGCCTCCCCAGCCCTGAGATACATCTTAGACTGTTAATCTTCATTTCACCCTCTCTCAACCTACAAAATTGATTCTCTTCAGGGGATTTGAAAATTCAATAATATCTGACAAGTCTTAAGCCAGCAACTCTTTAAAAAAACTGTAAAATACATAAAATAATTTGACACGTATGTCATTATGGAATGTGGCACTTAGTCTCTTTGAAGGTTAATGCTGTCGTCTTGATAAAACCTAGCATCACCTGGGAAACAGGACTGGGGGAGTTCCTGCAAGGGGATTATGCTGACTGCACTGATGGAGGCGAGAAGGCTCACCCACTGTGGGTGGCACCACCCCCTGGCTGGGATCCTGGACTGTGTCAGTGGAGGAAGGAAACTGAGCATCCATTACCCTGATTTCTGACTGTTGGTTGCTATGTGGCTGGCTGCTTCGAGACCCTGCTGCCTTGACCACCCTGCCGTGATGGACTGTGCTCTTGAACTGTGGGGCAGAAGAGACCCTTTCTCCCTTGGGTTTCTGTCAGAGTCTTTGGTCATTGTAATAGGAAGGACACCAAGCCAGCCCCTTCCTCTAATCTCTGCTTCTTGTCTCTGTAGTCCAAAGAGCATCAGAAGATTAGGATATACCTACTCGCTTAGTGATCCTATTCTGAATCAGACACATTACAATGAAGAATATTCCTGGAAAACATATGCTAAAGAAAAGATGATAAAAAGCGGAACTTCAAGAGGAATAAGGACCCATAAAGCTCATCTCGGCCAAGTAAGGCACTAACTACTCACCGGTTGGATTTAATACTGTCTTGAGCCTGTAAAAGCATTCCAAAGACTGTCTGTCTGTCTGTCTGTCTACAGTGGCAAGAGTCATGTTCCCTTTGTACTGCCTTTACAGTCTCCTGTTGCCCCCATTCCTAGTGCCTAGAGTTTAGAGATCTGAAAAACTGAAGTGATACTCATGTAATATAAAATTAGCCATGACGATGGGAACAGTTCAGTGTTGTTTAGTTCATTCATATCATTGTGTGCCTACCATCTCTACCTTGTAAAGCATTTTCTTCATCGCAGAAGAAAACCCCGCTTGTTAAACAATCATCCTGGCACCCACCAATATGCACTAAAAAATTATTTGTCTTATGTGTATGTGTGTTTTGCCTTCATGAATGGGTGCCATGTGCATGCCTAGTACCTGCAGAGGTCAGAAGAGGACACCACATGCCCTGGAAAATGGAGTTACAGATGGTTGTGAGCCTCCGGGTGTTGGCGGGGAATTAAACCCAAGTCCTTTGCAAGAGCAGCAAGTGCTTCTAACCACTAAGCTGTTTCTCCAGCTCCTCCCCCATCCACTTTTGAGCTCTAGGGATTACCTCTTCTAGATATTTTATAATGAACGGTCATGTAGTGTGATTCTTGTGTCTGGTTTCTTCTATTTTGTAACACTTTCTAGGGTTTCTCATGCTATAGCAGCTTCAGTGCTTTCCCCAGTTGAATAATACTGCATGTGTACCCCACAGTTTTTTCATCCATTTATCCAGTGATCTGTCTTGGTTTGGTCCTACCTTTTTGTTATTGTGCATAATGCTGCTACAAACAGGTGTGCACAAGAGTACTTGTGGTTAGGATCATGTTTTGGACATTCACTCCTTCCTGCCCTCTATCACTGTTGCTTATCTTTAGAATTCCCTCTCTTGACCTAAGGGAGCCTCTCTTCCATTTCTTCATGGCTCAACCCAAAGAGCTATTTCTCTGCTTCCCCGGTGGATGGAGGTCATTGACCTCCTGCTGTGTTGGCACAGTCTGGTCTTCTTCCATCATGAAAGCCTCTGTTGTAAAAGGTTTCATTACCCAGACTGCCCCCTGGGGCAGAGCCACCCAGAGGCATCCTGCAGATGACAAAGCAGAATGGATGATGCTGATGATTAAGCCGGAACAAATGAAGAAAGACAGCATTCACATTTCTGACTTGTACGTGTGATGCTGATGCTGCAGACTGGGCTGGAAGGACTCTGTGTGGTGGAAGGGCAGGAGGAGACAGGAAAACACACTGGATAGAGGTCTGTCCATCAGGTAGATGAGTTGGAGATGTAGACCTGAGAATCAGAAGGACATACACCATGCCACATTGCATTTGCCTATTCTTGGTTTCCATTGGCTCCGTCATTCACTGCACTTAAATACTATTGCAGAGGGCCCATACTCAGTTCCCAGAACCCACATGACAGCTCACAACCATTCATAATTCCAGTTCCAGGAGACCTGACACTCTCTGCTGACCTCTGAAGCACCAGATGTGTTCATATATACATACAGGCGAACACTCATACACAGAAAATAAAAATAAGTAAATATTTTTTTCCAAGTAGAGTTTGTATAGCTCTGGTTGTCCTGAAACTTGCTATGTAGACCAGGATGGCCTTGAACTCAGAGATCTGCCAACTTCTGGTTCCTGAGTGCTGGGATTAAAGATGTGTGCTATCCTACCTAGCCTAAAAAAAATCAAAAAATTAAAAGCAATGCAAAATAATTTGTTGTATTTATTGAAAATGTATATACATACACATACTTAAATTTTTCCTTTATCTAAAGTACTACTAAAGACTTCAAATATTTTTATGTGTAGAAGTATTTTGCCTGTATGTACTTCTGTGCACTATGGTACATCTAGTGCCCATGGAGCCTGGAAGACATTAGATCCCTGTGAACTGGAGTTACAGGTGTTTGTGAGCTGCCGTGTGGGTGTTGGGAATCGAACTTGGGTCCTCTGGAAGAGCAGCCAGTGCTCTTAACGTCTGAGCCATCTCTTCACCTTCCTACTAAAGACCCTTAGTGAGTGTTAACATGGCACTCCTGAGTGTTCTCAGCCAACAAGAACTAGTATGTCAGAAGTGCGTGTGCTTTCAGCCAGGGAGAACTGGTGTGTCAAACTGTTCTTTGTGCTCTTAACCAAAGGGCATTAGCTCTGGACACTTTTAATCACTGAGTCTGAATCGCTGCTACCATCACATAGGGAGAAGAAACAACATGTATCACGTGGTTCACTCTGCCTTGCCCAAACATCACTGATAGTCTATTCTAAGGACACTGCCTTCAGTCTATGTCCTGGAGACACACACTTGTTAAGTAACACAATGAGTATGCAATCAACACAACCCAGACAGAGAACCTGTACACCCAGCGGCATCTTCAACACGATGCATCATGCACATAACTGTTCTCTACAGTCGATAAACCACAAAGGAATGAAGGAGTACCACCAAGCACAGGTACACATAACTATTTTGCAGAATTTTGACGCAATTCTGAAAAGCACTTTACTAACGAGAGCTGGAGACAGGGCTTTCTTTGGAAGGCAGGAGAAGTGAAGCAGGCTTCTTTGGGTTGGTGGCAACCACCCGGGAGGAAGGGAGAAACTGAAGTTCAAGGACAGTGAGAACGGTTGGCGTGTGCTGGCATTGGACCCTGCTGGGCACACCTCCAAGCTCTCCCACTGCAGCCATTCTCTACCACATCAGCTGTGAGTGTGGGTACAGCACTTGGGCCTAGTGTGCTGGACCACGGAGCTCTCTGGCTGGTGGCACCACTTTCTGAGGGGGCTGGGAAAGATGGTGACGTTTGTGTCCCATCACAGGCAGGGACAGCCTGAGGAAAGGGGGGACCTTATTCGGCTTAGCCTTTCATGGTTCAGCCCATGGTTTCCCGGCTGCATTTGAGCAGAACATCGTGACACTGGGACCTGTGGGATGGTGCTACCACGTTTAGGGTTCCGTCTTCTCCCCTCAGGTAATTCGCTCTGGAAATGCCGTCCTGGACACAGAGGAAGCATCTCTTGGATGATATAAAATCCAGTCAAACAGACACTGGGGTTAGCTGTCACACAGTCGTGAGAGGTGAAGATGGGGGAGAGATGGAGGCGATTTCAGTGTGTGTCCTCACTGGCTCTCACCTTCCCCACAGTGCTGCAGCTCTGGAAGGGAGGCAGCCTTTGCTCTAAGACTCTCAAAGGGACACCAGACACTATCTCTGCTCCTCACAAAAGTGTCACCAGGACCAGAATTAACGTGTGTGTTGTCCATACAAGAGTTTCACTCTCGACCCGTGAAGTTGACAGTCTTCTTCTGTTGTTAGGGTCAAAGGTCAAAACAAGCACACAAAGGGTGTCTGTGATGGTTGACTCTTCATCCTTACCTTGACTGGCATCCCACCCTGCGTGTCTTGGAGTTTGCAGAGAGATTTAACTGAGGAGAGACACACTCTGAGTGTGAGTGTTGTCATCCCCTGGTGGCTCTGGTCCTATGCTGAATAAAAAGGGGCGGGGTGGGGAGGAAGCTAGCTGAGCTCAGGCGTTCACCTGCCCCTACCTCCCAACTAAGGATGTTGTATGACCAGCCACCTCTCAATCTTGTTGCCTTGCCATTCCCATCACAGTGAGTCATAACCTTCAAACCATGACCTAAAGAAACCCGTCCTTAAGGTGCTTTCATCAGGTGTTTTCCGCAGCAAGAAAAGTAGCCAAGTAAGTACCTGTGTTATGGCCTGTGATGGCCAGGCCCGCTTGCCACGCTCTCTGTATAGGCAGCTGCAGTGTGGTCGCTGGTTATAAGGGCTTCCAAAGAATATGGACTCACAAACACTCATGTGTTCTGGATTCCATGAAGTGAGCCTTCGTGGATTCTTACTAAAACCATGCTTGCATTGACAGGAATTCTTCCAGTGGACACTCCCTAAAGGGAAACCAGCCCACCCTCTCCCTTGGATAGAGGCTCCATCCATGGACAAAGTCCGGGAAGCGATAGCCAATCAGTTTGTTTCCCATACCAAGAGGGACTTTGTGGATGTGGCTCAAGGTAAGCAAATGTCCCTCCTTTCTCTGGGCATATGCCTGGGTAGTGCCACAGCACTGGTAAGTGGCGCAGAGGTAGTCTTTCTCTTTCAGGAACTCACAAGCTAGTGCAGGACAAGAAATTTTACCAAGAAAACCAGTCAGTTATAGAAAGGTGCACCTTGTAAGAAGCGTAGGTGGCTGGAGCAGTGCTCAGTGGTAGCATTTTTGATCCTTAACACTGCAAAGTGAACAAGCAAATAAATAAATGTACTTTTCTACAACCATCTATCCCAATGGAGTCTAAAGACCTGAAAAGACTCCCATTAGCTAGGAGTCATGGTGAATGCCTGTAACCACATCTTTGGAAGCCAAATTTCTTGTCCTGCACTAGCTTGTGGGATGTCCTGTCTGCTGTGAATATATGTTGCTATGATTGATTGATAAATAAAATGCCGATTGACCAATAGCCAGGCAGGAAAGATAGTGTAGGCAGGACAAGGAGAGAGGATAATCTGTGAGGTGGAAGGCTGAGGAGAGAGTCGCTGCCAGCCGCCACAAGGAAAAGCATGATGCAAGATTCCAGTAAGCCACCAGCCACATAGCAAGGTATAGAGTTATAGAAATGGGTTAATTTAAGATATAAGAATAGATAACAAGAAGCCTGCCACAGCCATACAGTTTGCAAGCAGTATGAGAGTCTCTGTGTGTTTACTTGGGGGACACAAGTGGGAGAGATTTGTCCCGACTGTTGGCAGGCCAGGACACAGGAAAACTGCAGTTACATGCGCCCTCTCCATCATTCTCCCCATTGGCTCCCATACTCACAGAGATGTTACTCAGCTGCCCTTGCCTCAGATTCACCAGACCCACAATGCTGCCTGTGCCTACACACACTACTGCCCTTCTCTGCAACGCTTCATTTTTGACCTGGCATCTAAGTCTAGGTTTTGGCTTCATTTCTGTCCTGGAAGCCTCTCTGATTCTAAACTTTGGATCTCTCTCTCTCTTCTCTCT